>NC_025694.1:1570695-1580375 GCF_000633955.1 Camelina sativa
GCCGCAATAAAGAACGTTAAGAGGCGGTTCAGCTTCAGTGTAGAGAGACTTCTCATCGTTCCAAACACGAACGTACAGCTCTTGTCCTAAATACCTCCTTGACCATATCTGTGACCTTAGATTCCACATCCCTTTGTTATCCAATGACACCAATATGCTCGTCCACGATAACGGATACACCTACACACACCCAACCGCATGATCAACCAAGTTGTAACGCTTCTACTCCAAGTTATTTAATAAGATTTTAATCATTCAACTTGTTACTGACAAAGACTATATATTACGTACCTGGAAAGTGTGTCTTGGAACAGCATCAACCAAGTTATAACGCTTCCTCATGGTCACGTTCCATGTCCCTGACCCGTATCTGACAAATAACGTTCGAATTATAATTATGAATAACCGGAACCGGTTTAGATAACAGAGGGCAAGGTAAGGTGCTTGCTTACCCAACCGGATATGCGCTAGTGCCGTCCATGTGCCAAGACTGAATTGATCTTTCGTCGTTTTGGAAAACGATTTCAACGAACTCATGAAGCTCAACGTCGATAACCGATGTACCAAAGTGAGCTGGTCCGATCGTAGGAGTGCTAAGGATTGTCTTGAAATCGAACACGCCCGAGATGTTGTACCAATCGGCAAGTTTCAACGGTGTTGTTGGGTTGATGTACGATATCCGGTTTACTGTGTACCGAAGCTTCCCATTGATCATCGTGGCCGCATTGGCTAGGACTAGAGTTCGGTTTATTGGTATGGTACCGTAATGAAATGATCCTTGTGGGTTTGGCCTTGCAGCATTTGCCGTCAAATTCATCCTAATAATATTCAGCAAATTAAAATTAGAGAAAATCCACAAAAGATTATCCGGTTCGGTTATGTCCGGTTTAAATACCTGATGGTTCTTGCTTGTTTCATGGACCAATGGATATGGTAAGTAGGACCAATGGGGAGGGGACCATATGCAGCGTTTTGGGAGCCTAGGTAACGGAGACTCGCGGTTGTGGTTAGTACTGGTTTTGTAAACCGGGTTGATGCCACCATGAAATAGTCCCTCACAGAAGCTTTTAAAGTGACCAAAACGGTCAAGGACTGGCCAACGTGGACGTCAAGCGACTCATAGCTCTCCTGAAGAGTGTGAGCACCTTCTACTTCAATGAGGCTCATTGTGTGATTTTGAATCCTAAAATTTATCGATGTCGCTATACCGACATTCGATATTCGGAACTTGTATGTTTTACCTGAAGATATACAAATGAAAATAAATACATATCAGAGACTAATGTAAGACCATATGGAGAATGTAAAAAAAAAACATCTTGATGGATTTATTTGATGACGTTACCTTGTTGTCCGGTAAATACTAGACCTTTAGAAGCACCATTGATGAGAAGAGCATCAGGAAGAGGAAGAGCATAGCCTGCATCAAGACGCTTTCGCAAGTCCTAGTGATCACAATAATTAATAGTTAAATGGTATATAAATCAAAACTTTACGTTGACCTTCAAGTAGTCTGAAATGTTTTTGTGTGGGTATATATATTACCTTGTGGCTCATTTTAAACCAGTCAGAGACGAGGAGGGTGAAATCGCCATCTGGTGTAGCGTAAGGAGTGGTAATGACGGCTCTCTGGTTAACGTTGAGAGCACCAAAAGCACCCCTGGCTCGGTGCATCGACGTGGAAGCGAAGTAAGTGTAAGTTCCGATCTGATCTTTAAGTTGAAACTGGTAAGTCCAGTTCGAGTTTGGTTGGATAGGACAGTTTGTTCCCAATACTCCATCTTGCCACGATGTCCTCCTCTGCTTCACTCCGTTCCTACACTTATTACAAACCGGTGTTAAAGATTTCATATTCGTCTAAACCGCAATTAGCTCAATCGGTTATATAGTAACATGTATACCAAGTGATGAGGAATGGCTCGTCAAGCTTGTTGATGAGGTTAACAACAACATTGTTGTTTGTAACAGCTTCAATCGGAGGACCAGGGAACTGTCCATTGATAAGAATGACCTACACGTACATCATACCAAAATATAGAAAAATTACACTAATGAATATTAGTTTCTCATATATGTATAAATTTAACTTATGCAAAATAATGGTTTATATTGATACCTGTTGAGGAACACCAAGAGGAGATCTTGTTCCATAAGTGACAGTCCAAGTGTAGAACATATATGGGTCTTCCCCATTAACCAAAACAGAGCCCAACAAAAACAAGGCTCCTATGAATAATTTACATAGCAAGAGATTGGTCTGTTTCATTTTTGTAAGAAGAATAGAATGTGGTCCTGATCTCTCTCTCCCTCTGCGAGATTCAAGATCAAGAATTGGTTTTTCGTTTGTTTGTGAGTATATGCTTTGGGGTTCCACCAAAGGACAATCTTATATACACGAGGGAGTAAGTAAGTGTTTGTATTTTATTAAGTTTTGTCAACGAGGACGACGTGAATCCCCATGCATCACACAAAAGCCTCAATTGCTCTTTTGCGGCGTACTTCATGCAAAATATGCTTGCCCTTGACAACTTTTTTATTTAAAATTTACGCGATATAGATATGAGATTTGTAACTATCATAGATATGTGTACTACTAGAATTACTTCAATCACCAAGTTTTCTTTGTCGGCAAGAGAAGTATAACCATTTTTAGATTGAGTAAAAAGAAGAAATTGAACCAAAAAAGTGTTCTATATTGGCCCCGTTAATTTCGAGTGAGCTGGTTCAGTGACCAAATATTAGTCTAAGATCTGAAAGATCTATAACTTGAAAAATGGTTTGCATTTGGAACTATTGACTATTGTATCTTAAACCGGTAAGGATATTACGGAGTACAAACAAATATAGTTTGATGTCAAAAAAAGTTGTGAGAATTTCAACGTGAAAATCTTATAAGCTGCTTTAGCCTTATATTATCAAAGACAAAAAAATGATGAAGAACCTACACTAGTGAGTGTCGGTCACAATTGTATAAACAAAACGTTAAGTCAAAATGAAGAAAGAATACACCAATGCAACCCAAAATGCATTCACCAAATAAACACAATAATGTTCGTTGTATACAATAGTTGATATTATACACTAATACTTAATGCAGTTCAAGTTTTATAAAACTTTTAATTAAAATTACGGGGTGCCTTTCTAAAGTAGCCAATGACTTGGTACGAGTGCATACCAATTTTCATGGAAACTTTTTAGGAAATACAATTTTTTTGGAGTAAGAAAAGCGTGTTTTGAGACGAGATTTGACTTAGGAAGTTATGAATTATACAAATAGAATACATTAGATAACAGAGTCTGGGAAAGTAGATCTTGATCTATAATTAAAAATTTTGTTCCCTCATACGTAAATTAGTTTAAATAAGTAGGTTGACTTTTTGATTTAGATGTATGGACAATAGAATCTATAATTAAGAAAACCAACGAATCACAGAACACATAATTAATTTCTCAAAGTAATCGAAACATAAAGAGTGTGCGTCTATCTCACGAGATTCCAGTTAGCACATTACTTTACTAAAACTAAAATGATGAAGTCAAACCAAATGCTAAGGTAAAAGACTTGGTGATGTATCCCTAGAAGAGATCACATATTGGGAAAGAGAAAGAAACTCTAATTAATCACACATGAATTCCTTACCACTAAGCTCGCTTGTACCATGTGAGTACACTATATCCTTATGTATTTATACCACATAATATGTATATATATATGCAATGTGTACTTCACATTAATAAATGCATGTCTATATGCATGCTTCCTCTCTTCCTCATCTTACGAAACTTGTCTTGAGACTAGCAAATCGATTATAGAGCCATTAGTGGATTCATCCTTTTATTTGGGAATTTAGGAAGTTTCATGCCTTTGTTCCTTAATCCCTGCATTGTTGATCGTATGTACATTGTACATTAAGGTTGTACTTACCATTAACCTTTAAACAATGTAAAATTTCTATGACTCACTGACTAATTTGCCATTGTAGTACAAATCAATCATAGTGGCTTAAAATGGATGTGTCAAAATTTGTTTTTTTTTTCGTTACCAATAATCTCGACATGAACATTGTCCATTCTCAAAGCAATGAAACCGAGTCGAGTCCCTTACGGTTATCTTCCTCTTTGTGATCTTCGATATGAACTTAATAGCACTGTGACAATCCACACAAGACCTCAAATTCTTAAACACCTTAATCGCTGTCCCTTCTTGTGTCGATAAAATTGCAAACGCAACTGCAAGTTTCTCGCTATGATGCACAAGATTATCTTCTTTCTGTTCATCTTCTACATCGTGCAATACAAGACTAGTAGCAGGAACATATCCTTCTTCTTTCATCTTCTTCCTCAATTCACACAAGAACTCAATTATTTGGTTATACATTGGATGCGAAGTATCTGCTGCTATGAATACATGACGCTTCCGTTTTATCTCAGTCCAGCTTGAACCGGGTCTTTTGGTGACTCCGTTTTCTTGCATTCTCTTTCTCATTTTCCCTTCTTCCTCCCATTTTCCTGCTGCAGCATAGATATTAGCCATTGTAACATAAGTAACAGGATTTTCCGGTTCTATTTTGAACAGTTCTTGAGCCGCTTCCTCTGCTAGGTCAATGTTCCCGTAAGTGCTACACCCACCAAGCACCGAAGCCCATAGAAACCTACTCGGTTTCATCGGCATTTCCCTAATAATGCTCTTTAACTGTTCGAATCTTCCAGACCGAGCTAATAGATCAACAAGACAAGTGTAATGATCAGAAGTATGCGATAACCCGTGTTTCTCTGTTATCGAGTGAAAGTATTCAAGTCCTTTTTCGACCAACCCGGCATGAGTACAAGCAGAGAGGACGTTTACAAAGGTAACATGATCAGGCTTCGTGCCAGATTTGAGGAGCAAATCGAAATACTTCAAAGCTTCATCAGGCTGCCCATTCTGAGCATAGCCACCAATCAAAGAAGTCCAAGAAACCAAATCAGGTTTAGGACATCCATCAACAACATGTTTTGCACTTTCAATGTTTCCACATTTCGTGTACATATCTACAAGAGAGCTTGATGCAAAAGAGTAAGGATCAAACCCAATTCTTGTCATGTATCCATGAACTTGCTTCCCTAGCTCTTCTTTCGTGAGATCAGCACAAGCGTTCAAAACTCCAGCAAAAGTGTACTCATTGGGTCGTTCACAAGAAGAACCTACCAACTCAGAAAACAGAGAAAACCCTTGTCGCCATCTACGGGACTTGAAATATCTATCTATCATTGATGACCACGAGACAACATCTTTGTCAACAATCTTATCAAAGATGTTTCCTGCTTCATCAATGCAGCCACATTTTCCATACATATCCATCAACGAACTCCAGAGCACCTCATCTGAATCCAATCCAGCTCGAAAGATATGCCCATGAAGTTCTTTCCCTCTACGTATACATGGAATCGCCGCAGCAGCAGCCACCGCACTAGAAACTGTAAAAATATTAGGTCTTGAATCCAGTACCTTTTGCATCAAACTATACAACACCAATGCCTCTTCAGGCTGATCCTTCTTAACATATCCCGTAACCATACCCGTCCATGAATAACTATCTCTCTCAGGCATTTCATCAAACAACTTCCTCGCTTCATCAACCAACCCAACTTCCGCATACCCATTAACCATTAGATTCCAGGAACACACATCTCTCTTAGGCATATCGTCGAACACCTTACGTGCATCAACCAAACTACCACATTTCGCATACATACCCAAAAGACGGTTCCATATAACGATCCCAGGTACAAACCCAGAAGTCCTAATGTGTTCATGAACCTTCTTACCTTCTTCAAGAGCGCGTGTCTGGCTACAGACTTGGATGAGATTACAATAAGTAGAAGCAGGTTGCTTCTTTGCTCGACCCAGAAGCTGAACAGCTTCTCGTAATAGCTTCTGTCCGCATAAAACATCAATGGCTTCACCAAATCTGTTAGCTTTACATAATCGCTCCACAACACCAACATCGTCATTGTTCGAATTAAAGAACTTTTTATCTGAAAACCTCTTCAGTGATGCGAAAGCAGAGGAGGATTGGTTTCTTTTGAATATTAATCCATGAAAAGTACTTAACTTTCTCATATTTGAATGATTCATCTTTACCAAATCAAAAAGTTTTCAAATTCAAAGATCTCGTCGCCGGCAACATTTAAGTGATCCTTCCTCCGATTGTTTTTATTTCAAGAATTAAGAAACCTTCTCTGTGACTTAGAAGGTTTCATTATCTTATTCAAAATTAAAACAAAAAGCTCCGATGCCGGGAATCGAACCCGGGTCTCCTGGGTGAAAGCCAGATATCCTAACCGCTGGAGGACATCGGATTTATTGTTGTAAGTATTTAAAATAACACCATAAATCCTAATTATGTTTTATTTTCCCGAATCAATTTGCTTTTTTTTTTTTTTTTTTTTTTTTGTTGATTGAATAAAAGTGGGGAATCAGTCTTTGTTCTTGTTGTCAACAANATCTTATTGGATGGATTATTCATCTTTACAAGGTAGAACTAAGACCATCCAAAACATTCAGCTTTTTAGTTGTAGAGAATGAAAGAATCTTTGAAACTAATATTAAGCATCCATTGTTGTTTTGCCCATTACCAATAAATATCTTAAAGAAGAATTTATTGGATTATAGTATAAGGATAATAATTCACAAAATTCTGATTGGATGTTTTCTATAAAGTTAATGAAAAGAGTTTTGATTAGGTCGAAACCCATACCCATACATCTACCATTGGACACCTAAGTGTGTTTCTTCTTCAAGTAAAAGTCGAGTTATGGGATTCAAAGTTGCATGTAAATGTCTGATTTCTTTGCCACTACATTTGGTTAAGTTTGGATGTTAGTGTCATAGTGTGTATATATTGTGTTCAACAATTGACGAAAACTATTTGAAATACGAAAATTCTGAAAGATTGTTGACTTGATTGCCAAACAAGCCATGGGATTCTTACTTATAAACCAAAGATATCTCATTGGATTCTCGCAGATAGAAACGATGAACCTTATCCTCAAAATTTAGATTAGACAGAGCAAAAGCTATCGTTTGTTAGAACTTTTGTAAGAGGAAAAATAATAATACAAAAAGGTTAGCGTTACGTGTCGTGAACCCACTACAAGAGAATCTAATCAATCAATCAACGGTATCAAAAATCTCGACGTCGTTATTACAAGCTCGAGACGTTTCAGTTCTTCTCCTTCATAAAAAGGAAATAAAAACGATTCCAGTGAAAGTAAAAAATCAAGATTAGTTGGATACGTGTCATGGTCTTGTTGGCTTATAGTTAGCCGTTTCTTTTTGTCCGTCCGTTTAGATTCCCTTGTGGTCTTTATTGTTTATAGGTCTTCGACATTTTTTTATATGCTAGGGTGTTTCGGAAAGTTTTTGTTGTTTTTTTCACAAAAGGAATCAAATGTTATTTCGAAAAGGTTTTTAGTTTTTTTTTTGTATTTGGCTACAAGGAAAAAAAAAAGCGACGAATAAAGTTGCTTTGCGTCGTGGGATCTTTTACATTGGATTATGCGAAAGATCCTTTTTGCTCATTACTAGTGTTCTAGATTTTTAAATTATTTCATGGGGTTTTTATTTTTTATTTTTTTTAAACCACGAAGAATATTAAAATAGAATGAATTTACCATCTTATAATTGATCTGATTGGTAACTATCTAAAACTGTAAAGAACAACTAAAGCTAGAGCTAAAAACTGTTACAGAAAAGTATAACTTCGTAAGAAAAAGTTGTACATAAAAATTATACAAAAAACTAAAAGTAGAGTTTTGAATAAAGCTTTTGTGATTGGTAAAAATTTAAAGCTATACCACTTTTACCATTTTATTTTTGTTCACCAATCACACCCAATGTAAGTTTGATTACTAGCAAAATTGATATCAATGCTTAGCGAAAAAACTCCCAAGAAATAATGGCTGTTAGCTATATAATTCAACCTAGTTTTTTTGGTAAATAATTAAATATCCACGTTGAAATGAATAGGTATTTCATAATACATACGAATTACATTAACAAAAAAAACAAAAAAAAAAACATGAAAAAGGGAACTATAGTTAAACACAATGGTTCCGTGGTTCTTTAAACTAATGCTCAATGTGAGTGTAAATGGACGTACCCGAGTTCTTTTGACCACTTCACTCTTTTACATACAACCAATATGTTGTTGATATATGTCGATGGCTACTAATACAGTTGTGTTAGCAAAAGCTAATGTAATTCCCTGTTCAACTAAAGAAACTAACGACTTCATATAAAGTAAAGCGAACGTGTCGTAGTCCTAGACTAGAAAAGATGAGTTTCTAATTCTGTGTACTAATTTAGTCTAGTTATATGATAGTAGTACAAACTAAAAAAGTACGAATTTATGTGTTGTACGTCTTATATACACTTACAAGTACTGATTATTAATCGAGTGGTTCCGCTGGAACTTGGATTGTTTTGTTTTCATATCTTTTTTTTTTTAATTTAAATATTGTCAATGTTTAATCTCGTATGGTGTTGACTATAATTTTATAACCTTAAAGTTCATAACATTTCGATTAATTATAAAAAGTCAATATTAGTTGTAATGTAGATTTTCATTATTTAAAAGTATATTTTCACATTCCTTAAAACAACAACGAAAATATCTTTGTTGAATTGTAGAATATGTGTTTGCAATTTGTGATTGACTAAAGCCAAAATAAAGAAATGTTATATTTCCATTTAGCTTTTACACTACTTACCAAGCAAAATCAAAGAGATTTAACAAATGATATTGTAAATGTTAAAGTAAGGAAAGAAAAGTTTCATGTATTGTATGATCATGGAAGCAAATATTAAATATGATTTCCTTTATTTCAAAAGTTAGAAAAATGTTAATTTTGGGGGATTATCTAAAAATGAAAACAGGATATATTTAGTGGGATTTAATTTGCACAGTCTGAACCACTTTGGTTATGCATAAAATCAAGTGTTGGAAACTATTAAAACACAGGAGGATAACAAGAAAATACGAGAATCTTGAATGGGGGAAGCACTATTTAGAAAACAAAATAAATGACAAGTTTCCCAAAACTGAAAATAGTGAATTAATTGTTATTAGCCTAATAAATAGGAGGAGGAAAATAAAAAATCCGAATAAATATTTTACAAGTGAGTGTAACGATTCGCCGCGTGTGTACGGGGCATCACAAAAAGATTCTTTGTTTCCCATTTAAAGATAAAATCTAATTTATCAATTTACAAAAACACCCTCGACTCTCCACTTATTTACAGCGGCTACGGTTCACCGCGTCCTTCATCTTCTTTCCCCTCTAATCCCTTTCTTTTTTGTTTCTCATTTCTTCTTCTTTGTAACCTTCTTCTTGTTCGTCTATATATACGTACGTGTGTCTTGAAGCTTCTCTTTGTCTTTTATCTTTGTCCGTTTTTGTTTTCTCGATGGTTCAAACAGAAACAGATCAAAGGATGGGTCTTAATCTGAATTTGTCTATCTACTCTTTACCAAAACCCTTATCTCAATTCCTCGACGAAGTGTCGAGGATCGATGACAATAAATCGAAACTGTCTGAAATCGATGGTTATGTCGGGAGATTAGAGGAAGAGAGGAAAAAAATCGATGTTTTTAAACGAGAACTACCTTTGTGCATGCTCTTATTGAACGAAGGTA
>NC_025694.1:1580729-1587385 GCF_000633955.1 Camelina sativa
TTTTTTTTTTTTTTTTTTCATAAATCGAATTGTGTTTTGTGATTTGATGAGATTGTTTTTGTTTCTGTATCTCTGTTTAGCGATTGGGGCGTTGCAGGCAGAGGCTAGAAAAGGGTCATCAGTGATGGCATCAAATGGGAAATTCAAAGATGGTGAAGGGGCAAAACTGGAAACTGATAAGAAGAGCTGGATGAGCTCTGCCCAGTTATGGATCTCTAACCCTAATTCACAATTCCAATCGGTAATTAATATATGATGAATCCACAATTCAATACAAAGATCAATCCTTTTTATGTTGTGTTGTGTGATGGATTCCCCAGTTTGGTCTGATGATGTTTTGTTTTTAACAGACAAACGAAAAAGATGATCGGTGTGTGACTCAGAACCCATTTCAGACGTGTAATTACCCTAATCAAGGAGGGGCATTTCTGCCATTTAACCGTCCTCCTCCTCCACCACCACCGGCTCCTCTGTCTCTCATGACTCCAACATCAGACATGATGATGGATTGTAGCAGAATTGAGCAGAATCATCATCATCATCATCATCAGTTCAACAAACCTTCACAGTTGCAGAGTCATCACATTCAGAAGAAAGAGCAGAGACGTAGGTGGTCACAGGATCTTCACCGTAAATTTGTTGATGCTCTTCATAGACTTGGAGGGCCACAAGGTTAGTCCTTAACCACAGAAACTAATTAAAGGAACCAACTTTGCATAAAAAAATTTGATTGATGAGTTGATTATACTGAGATTGTGTTATGTTGTTGTTGTTTTTGTTGTGAGACAGTGGCTACACCAAAGCAGATTAGAGATTTGATGAAAGTTGATGGTTTAACCAATGATGAAGTGAAGAGCCATTTACAAGTAAGACTTCTCATCTTTTTAGAATAGCATAAACTTTTGATGTTTGAATGAACGAATGATTGTGACAGTGTGGGTGAAATGAATTATGTATTGCAGAAATATAGAATGCATATCCGTAAGCACCCGCTACATCCGTCAAAGACTTTGTCATCCTCGGATCAACCTGGTGTGTTAGAGAGAGAATCACAGAGCTTAATAAGTTTGTCGAGGTCGGATTCTCCACAAAGCCCACTTGTTGCGAGAGGGTTGTTTAGTAGTAATAATGGTGGTCATAGCTCAGAGGAAGCAGAGGTAGACGATGATGAGGAGGAGGAGGAGGAGAAATCTGATGGACGTAGCTGTAGAAATGAAACAAAGAAGAAGAGACAAGTGTTGGATCTTGAGCTTTGAAACTATACATAGTGATGATGAGATCATCTTTACCAGCTTATGTTACTTATATATATGCTCAAAAAAAACTTTGAGTTTGTTCCGGAGTTTTTGTAGATGTAAACATGAGAGGGGAAGAAATAAGCTAAGGATTTTGAGCAAAAAGATAGGTTTTTTTTTTGCCAGAGGATATAGATTAGCAAAGAGAGTGAGTGATCAAAATCCTCAGGTTTGTGGTTCTTTTATTTTGTTTTGTTTTACTTCAATAGAAAGGTAAAACTCAGATATCAAAGATTTTGTTTTTTTTTGCTTGTTGAAAGAGTCATCATATGATTAGTTTTTTTACCAACTCGGTAAATCGAATTCGAGACTCGTACTAAATTAGTTTTACCTTCGAAAACAGAGGATGAAGAAAGTCACAATCTTTGTCTGTCTCTGTAAGACATCGTTGTCTTCAATCTACCTACTCTGAAAATAAAATAAGAATCTTTTATTGCATAAAATCGTACGAAAAGATAAGATTTTTTTTTTATCGTCTTAAATACGACAAGATAACGAATTTAAGATTTTCACTATTGAGATATTGAAAACTTGACTAATCACTGATTTGATGTAGTTTAATTCCACGAGATTCGCATGTTTGGTACATAGAGCTAATAGTGATGGTATTTTGTCTTCGAAATAATAATCTTTTCAATTTGATAATTTTCATTGAAATTTAAATATTCCTTGGGATTTTTACCATTAGCCTAGGCCCCCCTATGTTACAAACACGTTTAAGCGGATGTTTTTTTACTTTTTAACGCTAGATTTTGTTTTTTAATTAATAATAATACGTTTGTTGACACAACCATAACACTTTCTTGTTAAAAGCACTAAACCAATCGAATATTATAGTTCAAATTTGATTCAGTCGGTTCAATTTCTAACCACAACCGGTTTAGCTACCCGGTTTCCGCCATTCGGGTCTGGGCCTCACGGGACACGGGCCACATCTCCACACCCCTTCATCATAATTCACTTTTTTTTTTTTTTTTTTTTTTTTTACAAACGCTTTTCGAATCAAAAGGGTCGGCGACATTGAAGTGAAGGGTTTAAGCAATCACCGGAGCTCTTACGCCGGCCCTGAGCTAAGAATCGACCTTTTTTGTTAGTTTCTTTCGAAGTCTTCCCAATTTAAAAAACCATGAGAGAAATCGTTACGATTCAAGTTGGTGAATTCGCAAACTTCGTCGGCTCCCACTTTTGGAATTTCCAGGTTAGAAGCAAACACCGAACAATGATTCTCTCTCTGCTCGGATTTAGTTTAAATGGGTTTCTGGGTTTTGTTTTTTTCTCTGATTTTCATTACAAAAGTCTTGGGTCTTTTTCTGCTAAAGTTGAGGACTTTATGCTTGAAAATGTAGGATGAACTGCTCGGATTGGCGAGTGACCCAGAAAGCGATCCAATCTTTCGGAACCATAATCTCAACATGGACGTTCTCTACCGCTCCGGTGAGACCCATCAGGTCAGAGAGATTTGAGATTTCGTTTTGACTTTGGTCAAACTCACTTGTTTTCTGTAAATCTCAACCATTTCATTTGTGTGGTGGAATTTTTATACAGGGGGTTGCTACATACACTCCTCGTCTGGTTTCAGTCAACTTAAAAGGTATTAGTCTTAGCTTTATCTTTCCAATTAGAAGATTTTGCTTTGGCAAAGACTTTAATGTGTTTCCAGTTTCAGACTAGCTTGAGATAAGATAAGATAATAAAGTATAACTTAAAGATATAGAATTTGGTTTTCTCTTGGTTATTGTACTCCAATGAACTTAGAACAAGCAAGATTCTGGTTTTGAAATATACATAATGGTGGTTATATGTTTACATCTGAATTTTTTTCGTCTTTTTAGGGTCACTTGGCACCATGAGCTCACGTGGTACCCTCTACAACGAAGGTTCATCATCAAGATCAGTTTCTTCAACAACCTGGTCAGAATTACTAAAATGTTTCTGCATTGGTAGATATTTCCTGAACAGGATGTTTAGGGAAATTGAATCTTAGTGCTGTTTAATTGAGTTAGAGTAAAAGGCTTGTTCTCTCACTTGGGTGATATGATCGAATCTCCAAGTTTGCATAAGTTGAATATCCATTGTGTATCTTGTAGGTTTGGAGATGTTGATACTCAGAGATCAGAACCTCGAAAGAGGAACTTGTTCCTGCAAAGTTTGTATGAGGAAGAACAGAAAGTAGGGAAAGAGATTGAGGACAAAGATATTGTTGGATCCTTAGATGAGGACGTTGAATGTTGGACTGACTTCTCCAAATCCCATTATCATCCTCAAAGTCTATACGAGTTGAACGGTTTATGGATGGACTCTAAGGATTTCAACAACTATGGAATTGGTAAAGACGTTTTCTCTGAGGCTTCACGAGGAGAGGAAATATGCGACAGGCTCCGTTTTTTCGTTGAAGAGTGTGATCATATTCAGGGTATTAAGTTCCTTGTGGATGATTCAGGAGGATTTTCAGCTGTAGCAGCAGATTTCCTCGAAAACATGGCTGATGAGTACACGAACGTACCTGTATTGTTATATTCCGTAAGGAGTCCAATGTCACAGATGAGCCCCAAAAAGACAGTTTCAAACAAGCTTCACGATGCGATATCGTTATCTCGACTCTCATCCTTATGTAAACTCTTCACTCCAATCGGATTACCATCCTTGACAGGAAGTACGCAACATCCTAACTCTCATTGAAACATAAATCTTTTGATTTTCTCCCAATGCAACTACTGATTTGGTTTGTCTTGTTTATCTTTTGTGTTGATTTTTAAAGGTAAAGCATCAAAATATCTTAATCTCGGTGATGAGAAACCTTATCGAAGCAGTGCAGTGTACGCCGCTGCTCTACATGCAAGCACAATCCCTTTCCGAATGCAACCCACTAGCTCAGATTCAAGTGAAGTGTCAACTTCTATGGATGTTAATACACTTGTACAGCTTTTAACGGGACGTGGTAGACAAAACATAGTGACGATTTTAGATTCTGCAATGCCAGCTCCTACATTAGCAGGGAAGCAATTAGAGAATACTCTTTTAACGAACTTGCAGTCGTTAACACCGGAAGTAAATGAAGATGTAGAAGACAATCAAGCAGTTGAGTCAATGTGTATACTTGGAGCTCTTAGATCAGAGGATAAAGAAGCATTGGTTTCAGAAGTGAAGAATGCGGTTGATGCATCTTACGAGCAGGCAATAACCAAAACAAAGCCGTTGTTTTGCAATCTATCTGTCTCACGTTGTCCTCTTCCAGTACCATTACCGTTTCCTTCTATATTTGGAAACCTTGTTGGGATAAAAGGTGAGATATTGAGCAGTCCGGTGTCGGATTCTCTGTACAGAGGCTCACTGGATGTTCACTCCATACCAGTAGCAACAAGGTGGAGATCCTCGAGTGCGATATTGCCCTTTTTGGAGAGTAGAATGGGGAATTTAGAGAAACTTGGGATCCAATGGGGAGCCATGGGATCAGATGTGGTTAGGTCATGGGGATTTGGGAGAGAAGAGTTGCAGGAAATGAGGGAGAATCTGTCAAAAATGGTGTCTGAGCTCAATCCTCAGTTTTTCGAATCTTCGGATTCAGATTAGATATTGAAGGAACTGTGTGTCTTCAAAACGAATCTGTTGTATTATCTCTAAAGATTTATTCATGTTGTTTGAACTTTTAATTTATGTACTTCGTGTGAGCAGCTTGAGGTGAGAGAGAAATTGAAACAATAGAATTGAGTTGATATAGGTGGCATAAGAGACAAGCAATGTCAAACCAGGATAAACCGATATTAACATTTATAGTTCCAGTGGGATTCTTCTGATCAATCTGAAACATTGCTACTTTTCCAATTTCCCCATCCTGTCTACTTCTTTTGTGCACTACAGAGTTAGAAACAACAACTATCACGCTTCTCTATCCATGGCTTAAGGGATCAGTAACCTGATGAACCTTACGAGCCTCAGCGCTTGAGTACTGTCCCACGGCTCTGGCATGAGGAATGGATTGCTTGCCAGCTGCAAGCGCATTCACATTCTCAACTAAATACTGTCTTGGGAGCCTCCCGACCACATTACCTTCCTCGTTCCCTTTTCTATCGAGAAAGGCGAAATGAGGAATACCCTCAACACCAAACTCATCCAACTCTTGCTCCCATTTCGTATTGTCCACATTAAGCATCACAAAGTTAACTTTGTCCCTTCAAACCACAACACCACAAGTAAAGTTGACATTAACACACAAAAGAAAAAACTTAGTGGGGAAATATCCCTATATTCCATTAATGATTGAACAAACATGAGATTAATGGTTTGCTTCTGTAACTAGAATCTTGAAAGCTCTAGTTTGTTCATTACCATCTATCTACATAGCCAATCCAATCCTTAAGAAGTTCCTTAATCCATTAAACCAACACAAGATTAGGTTTCTTCCACAACAACTAGCTTGTTCATTAGCTTCTACATATATCAAAGATCTAGCTTGCTCATCTTAAGTTCTCCAACTAATAAACTAACACAAGATTAATGGATCCATTCTGCAACTAGAAATCTCTAGATTGTCTTTCAGCTATATGTAAAACCTTCAATATAAAAGAAATTGCGATGAAAAACAGACATAAAAGACCAATACTTGTATTGCTGCTCGATTTTGTAAACATCAGGGGCTAGTTCTCGACAAACCTCACACCAATCTGCATAGAACTCTACTACAGTCGGCTTCCCATTCGACAAAGCCTAACAATATCCATTTCACAAAAACCATATAAGCATGCTTATAAAGTCATTCTATGAGATGAAAAACATAGATGAAGAATCCAAAACGAAAAAAGAACCTCCTCGTAAGGCAACGCTGAAGCGGTTAAATCCTTCAAAGAAATCCCAAAATCGAGCCTTGTGGATACAAATAAAGACAAAGCCGCGATAACAGTAACAGCCGCGACTCTTCTATTGATATCCTTATTGGGTGTTTCAGGGAACCCCGAAGAAGAAGATGGTTCTACTTCTTTCGACGCAGCAGAGTTTTCACCATTATCCACTACCAATTTCTCCTGAATCAGGAAAAAAAAGCTAAGACCTTTAGATAATTCGTGGTCGACCCATTTGAAAAAGGATAAAACAAAAAAATCGACAATTGAACCTGGGTTTCGGAAGAATCTGGGTTTGGTTGGCATCGAAGAGCACGAAATCGTGGAGGTCGTGTTTGGGTAAGGAATAAAGATGGATGATTTCGAGGACTGAGATTGAATCCACCATGACTAGATGGAAGGTTTAATGAAAAGGCTAAGCGAGCCATCGTCGCACGAGAGAGAGAGAGATCAAAGCTGTTCAATATCAGAATACAAAAGTAATCATCAGATCGTTATTAACTTTTTTTTTTTTTTTTTTTTTTTT
>NC_025694.1:1587455-1616254 GCF_000633955.1 Camelina sativa
GATCCAGATCGTTATTAACTTATTGTCGCAGTAGTTGTAGCTTCTTCGTCTAGCTAAGCTACTAGAACCACACGTTTTTATTGATTCAAGTTATTTATTTCGCGGACAAAATCAAAGATCTTAAGATTTGAAATTAAATACGACCAATGGTTACAATTTAAATTTATTAACCTTATAATTAACATAGGGAAATCAAAATTATTAACAAAACAAAAAAAAAGAAAAAAAGAAAAAGGAAATTAAGAAAGCAACAAACCTCGTGTGATTGGGAGACTTTGCTTATGGACCGTTGTTTACTAACAGCCCATTGGTTGTTTTCGGAAGCCCATATATTCTTCTTTTACTTGGGCTTAAACGCCAGAAAACACCAGATAATATTTAGTTATTTACGATTTAGGCTGAAAATATGGAAATTGATATCACAACCTGGCCGGTGCAGGTTAGCTAGACTTCACGTTGTTAAGATAATATACGCCTTTTTAACCAAACATAATAAAAATTAATTTTGTATTGGCAAAGTAATTTTGTGTTTTTGTTTTTGAGGTTTACCATTTTGCTCAAGTCCGCCAAAAAGCGAGGAGAGGGTTCTTGCGATACAACAAATTTGGGCGTTTTTCTTTTTTTTTTTTTTTTTTTCTTCCAATTCGAATCTTATAATTCTAGCCATGGTTGAAGAAGCAGCTTCAGCATCGGAAGCTTCGGTGACGGAGGTTGTACAAACAACCCTAACCGAGCCTCCGATCCAACAAACCCTAGAACGTAACCAAGCCTCAATCGAAGCCACTCTTGAATCTTCTGTTCAGGGAGGCGGCACTGATTCTACCTGCAACAACAACAACAACAATAACGCCGCCGATAGTGCTGCTACTGATGTTTGCGATGAGGACCGTGAGAAGACGCTTGAGTTCGCCGACGAATTGACGGAGCAAGCCTCTGCGTTTTTGAAAGACCAAGATTTCGGAGAAGCCGTCGATTGCTTCAGCCGCGCCCTCGAGATCAGGTTTGCATTTTCACGAAACTCAATCGAGGGTTTAGGGTTTCATATGTTTCCGATTCACACATCTGGGATTTACAGAACGATCTAATCATGGTTCTGGGGTTTTTGGTAGAGATTTCAATTGTGTATCTCCTCCTGGACTGAGTTTTCTAAGATTTGTTGCTCTTCTTTGGATTTAGGATCTAATGAAAACTTTGTTGCAATTGTTGGTTTGTTTAGGGTTGCACACTATGGTGAACTTGATGCTGAGTGTATAAACGCATACTATCGATATGGATCAGCTCTCCTGGAAAAGGCTCAAGCTGAAGCTGATCCACTTGGTAACATGCCTAAGAAAGAAGGTGAAGCTCAGCAAGAGTCCAGCAACAAAGATGATTCTGTGAAGAACACCACTGCGAATGGTGAATCTTTGGCTGCTGCATCTGTTGTTTCGAGTGACCCAGAGAGACAAGGGAGTTCAAGTGGGCAAGAAGGTAATGGATAAATTTGGGGATTGTCCTCATTTAACCTTATGGGGTGTAGATGCTACTGCTTATTCGTTTCTTAGTGCTCCGTTTAATCGTATTTTCTTGTGTCTTTCAAAAACCTGTATACAAAATGATTGTGGATGTGCAAGTTTCTGACCTTTGCTCCCCCTCATGCATAGGTTCTGGTGGGAAAGACCAAGTAGAGGATGGTGAAGATTGTCATGATGATGACCTATCTGATGCAGATGGTGATGAGGATGACTCTGATTTGGATATGGCCTGGAAAATGTTGGATATTGCAAGGGCTATTACTGACAAACAGTCTACTGAGACAATGGTAAAAGTGGATATACTCTGTGCGCTTGCTGAAATTTCCTTGGAGAGAGGTATACCGTATATCTTTCTTGTATCAACTTTATTATGCTCTATTTCCCCATATTCAGTTTTCTCTATTACGAGTGGTCAATTTTGAGTTGTTGATTTATTATGCAGAGGACATCGAGTCTTCCCTGAGTGACTATAAGAAAGCGTTGTCCATTGTAGAGCGTTTGGTTGAACCTGACAGTCGACACACAGCCGAATTGTATCCTTTTGATTTCTTAATTTGTATTTCATTTTTTCGTTTCTGTCAATGGAAGTGTTGGTTTATATATAAACTTAACTTGAACGTTTCAGAAACTTCCGTATATGCATCTGTCTAGAGACTGGATGTCAGCCTAAGGAAGCAATGCCATATTGTCAGAAGGCTATATTAATTTGCAAAGCACGGATGGAGAGGCTCAGTAATGAGATCAAATCTGCTTCTGGATCAGCAACTTCCTCAACCGTCTCTGAAATAGATGAAGGCATCCAACAATCATCTAATGTTCCCTACATTGATAAATCAGCTTCAGACAAAGACAAAGAAGCTGAGATCGAAGTCATGGCTGGTCTCGCTGAAGATTTAGAAAAGAAGGCAAGTTCACTAAGTCTTCATTCATTAGAAAAAAAAAAAAAAAAGAACTCCAAACCCATACTAATGTCCAACATTTGTTTTATGCAGCTTGAGGATTTGAAACAACAAGCAGAGAACCCAAAGCAAGTTCTTGCTGAGCTAATGGGCATGTCATCGGCAAAGGCAAATGCTAGTGAAAAGGTTGTTCCTGCTGCTGCTGAAATGAGCTCTTCTAGGATGGGAACTGCGAATACCAATTTCGGGAAAGATTTAGAATCGCCTACAGTCTCAACCGCTCATACCGGTGCAGCAGCAGCAGGAGTAGGAGCATCGTCAGGTGTAACTCATTTGGGTGTAGTTGGAAGAGGAGTGAAGAGAGTCTTGATGAATGCAACCTCCATAGAATCAAGTGCATCAAAGAGACCAGCTACTGAGCCTTCAGACAAAGCCGATGGCAACTCTTCTTGAAGGTGAAAAGGAAAGAGGTATAGAAATTTCTAGTACTGCTGAAGTTGTTAACCGAGGAAAACTGAGAAAAACATTTTGGTATCTTATGAATCTTCCAAGACTAGTTTCAAGTTCTTGTATTGTAATGGGGTCCGTCGTACTTGCCACTTTTTAATCGCTGAGAGCTTCGATTTTCGTACTTCTTGTCTAGCTTCTTGTTAACCGGTATTACTTTTATGTGCTTTCTAGTTTACTGACAACATCTTATTAGCACAATATATCTGGTAATCATCGCTCAGGTGTCTTTATAACTTCACTGGATTAGTTTATTTCTAACTAAGAAGAGATAAGAGGATAATCTTTCCTACCAAATGTGGGGGTTACTTGTAGAATCAAAATCTGAGATTTTATATGATTAGTAGAAAGTTTCGTTATATATTAGGGAGATACGATGAGCTGTATACGAAAAGAGAGACCTCTTTCGGGGAGCCACGTGTTAACTCTGTCAGTGTCACCCCAGCAAAGCCTACGTGGCGAGCAGCTCTATATATATCAAAACTCGAGAACAGTTGTCACAAATTGAAATATAACTAAAAATACATACACTCGAAGTCGACGATTAAGTATCATTATATTAATTTCATTAATTAACTAACAGTCACATTTTGATTCTTTTATTATTCATATTTGAAAGTTTCAAAGGTTAGCAGCGAAGATGTTATGTGATTGGTTTATAAATACTCTGCTATGTGAGAGAGAGAGTTTACTTGCTACATTCACAAATAAAACTTGCAAAATGGGAAGGGTTGAGTATTTGGCCATGAAGACTTCGGAGGAGACGACTGCGAACCTGATCAATTCCGATCTGAATGAGTTCGTCGCCGCCACAAAGAAGCTCGTGAAAGACGTAAGGCTGCTCGGCGGGTTAGGCTTCGGCACGTCTTTCCTCCAATGGGCTGCTTCAATTTCCGCCATGTGAGCAAAAAAGATGAAACCAAATAACTTTTTTTTGTGTGCTTTTGTTTGGATCATTGTGATGATTCTTATTGTTTGTTTTGACAGCTATCTATTGATATTGGATCGGACCAACTGGAGAACCAAAATGTTGACTAGCCTTTTAGTGCCATACATCTTTTTCACACTTCCTACGGTTATCTTCCACTTCTTTAGGTAATCAAGAACAAGTCCTCTTTAAAATGGTCACTTGGAGTTCTTTCTGTAAATGTAACTAATATTAGATTTAATTTCACAGCGGAGATTTTGGGAAATGGATTGCTCTCATCGCGATCACAATAAGGCTTTTCTTCCCTAAAGAGTTTCCAGGTCAGATTACTAGACATTTGTTTGAATTTCGAACCTAATAATCACGAAACTTTTATCTTAAAACTTTGTTTGTTTTCATATTTTCATTTAGAGTGGCTAGAGATCCCGGCAGCATTGATTCTTCTTCTGGTGGTTGCGCCGAGACTCATTGCTGAGACACTAAGAGAAAATTGGGTTGGAGCAGTAATATGTCTTGCAATAGCATGTTACCTTTTCCATGAACACGTTAAAGCTTCTGGTGGATTCAAAAAATGTTTTACCGAGAAGCATGGAATTTCCAATACCCTTGGGATCGTTGCCCTCCTCGTTTACCCGATTTGGACCATATTTTTCCACATCTTCTAAGTCCACTCCAACACCCATTGGCTTGTATTGTAGTCTTGAATTAAGATTCAAAGTTTAAATTGCATAATGTCTTTATAAGAAGCATTTCAGTTGTGCTGACTTGTAAGTTCTTTTATCTTGTATGTATTTGCCTTGTAAGAAATGTGAGTTTTTTTTTTTTTATATTGGTTGGTGTGTTGAAAAAGATCTTGAATATTCTAGACTATTTATTCAGTTGACAATGACTAATAGTTGTTTTATACAAAGAAAAATATATTATAAAATTTTAATGGATATTCTATAGCATGGATTTTTATCTATTTACTAGGTTTTGAACCTACGCTACGCGTGGGTATATTTGATATATTTTGATGAAAACTATATATGATTGATGACGGTAGTAAAATATTATCTTATAAAAAAATTTAAATTAGTATTAAGGAAAAAGTTAAATTTCAGATACACAATTTTTTGAAATATAAAAATCAGTTGTGTTATAAAATCAAATCTGATAAAAAAAATCAATGAATTTAACTCGACATCCAGGCGAGGCGAATTAAACTGATGACATCACATATCCTAAACCATTTTTTTGACCACCAGAAAAACAAAACAATTTTATCATTATGAATTTAACTCGTTTTCATATTTAATTGATCGCTACCACCTATGTTTTCGTGTTTTTTATTCAATGTTTTCTTATTCTTCATATTCTTTATTGTCATTTCTATTGTCAAATTTTGTGGTAATCGTCATCGTTACTTTTACCGTCTGCTTCTTCGCTATACTCTTTTTCTTCTTCATCCTCGTCAAATTCTTCACTTTCTTCCACTAAAAAACTTTTGTTTAGACTACCACACAACTTGTTAATCCATCAAACTCCAATAACAAAATCATTTATTTTCTCATAAAAAAAAATAAGATAAAAAATAAAAAATTAATGAAAAAATATCAACTTATCTATAAAATCATACACAAAAATATGTTTTACAGCTCATAAGAAATAAAAAGCACAAACGTATATAAATAAGATAATTTATTTTACATAAATATTTATAATATTTTAAACTTTTAAAAGGTTTCGAAATTTGAAAGGGTTCGAAATATAAATTTTGAACCTTTTAAAAAGTTTCAATATTTATAATATTTTAAATTTTTAAAATTTAAAAGTTATAATATTTAAAAACTTTTTAAAAGCTAAGAACTTTTAAAAGTTTCAATATTTATAATATTAAAACTTTTAAAATTTTTAAATATTATAATTTATTTTTTTGAAACTTTTTAAAGTTTTAATTTGATCAAATAAATAACCGGATCAAACCGAATATACTTTTAATTTAAACTTGGACGCGAAGCTTTGCTGCTCATTCGTTGTTGGAAACATATTAATCTTATTTATAATGGTTCTGAACTATTGTCTAAAAAATTTCTAGCCGATGTAGGATATTGTGCATAGTTCTTTTATTTCGATAAATTTAAAATTTTTCTTTTTCTAAAAAATTCTAGAAATTTAAAAAATGTTAATGAATGACATGTCAAATACTGATTGATTGTTTAAAATAATTCTTAATATAGAAAATACTAGAAATTTTTAAAAAATATTAATTAATGAAGTGTCTAATCATAATTAGAGGTTTAAAATCCTATGTAGACGCGCTTATAGCTCATATTTTTTATTAGTATAGATTTTTTAGTTAAATTTTGCTTGATTAGTTTTAAACTTTTAATTGGTTAGTTAATCTCCTTACAATGAAATACGTGCCGTTGTTCATATCTAAACATGTAATGCACGACGTTTTTTAATTAATAGCGTATATTACTAGAATCAATCAAGATGTGGAATCTTTGATGACAAACAATAAGCAGCCACGTGGCATAGCACAGAACCTGATACTGTAATCCCTTTACACTTCAAATTTCACAAAAGAGACACATCAGATCATCAGAGAGAGCTTTTTGGTCTGATCAGAGGAGTGACTCTGTGGCGGACTATGGCCGCTTTCTTACAAGCCGCCGTTACCCCCGTGCAATCCACTAGGCTGGTTACGCCCACCAGCTCCGCCGCAAAGCTCCGGACTTCTTCTCAGAGTGTCTCTAAATGCTTTGGCGTCAACACGGTGGCGAGCCGTGTCTCTTGCTCCCTCCACAACGATCTCAAGAACTTAAGTCAGAGTTGTGTTGACGCTACTAAGATCGCCGGTTTTGCACTCGCCACCTCTGCTCTTCTCGTCTCGGTACGTTTCTAGCTTTTCGGCAAGTTGCAAGTTTTGATGCTAAAGACTCAAACCTTTTATAGTCCTAGTTGCTCCTATGATCGCTAAATTAGGGTTTAAGAAATTGAGGAACATGTACACCGATTTATATATTAGGGTTTCGTCCTCTTCACTGAATTTCAATTTCTAACACTAAAGACTCAGCCTTTTAGTTAGTTTACTTCTGATGATCTTAATTTTAGAATCTGATCGATTCATAGATAAAGATAAATGGTATGTTGATGATGATCCATGTAACATGTTTTTGTGTATATACAGGGGGCAAACGCAGAAGGAGTGCCAAAGAGGCTAACTTATAAAGAGATTCAGAGCAAGACTTACATGGAAGTGAAAGGAACAGGGACTGCAAATCAATGTCCAACCATTGAAGGTGGTGTGGACTCATTCTCCATAAAGCCAGGCAAATACTACGCCAGGAAGTTTTGCTTAGAGCCAACTTCATTCACCGTCAAAGCAGAAGGAGTTAGCAAGAACTCCACGCCTGATTTCCAAAACACAAAGCTCATGACTCGTCTTACCTACACACTCGATGAAATCGAAGGCCCTTTCGAAGTAAAATCTCGCTGCTAAAAACCTTTCCATACATTGGCATTCGAACAGTCCATACAAAATCTTAACTTTGGTATTTGATTCAATTCAATAGGTAGCTTCTGATGGAAAGGTGAAGTTTATAGAGAAAGACGGTATTGATTACGCTGCAGTGACTGTACAACTTCCCGGTGGGGAGCGTGTACCGTTCTTGTTCACGATCAAGCAGCTCGTGGCATCAGGTAGACCAGAGAGCTTTGGAGGAGATTTCTTGGTGCCATCTTATAGAGGCTCGTCTTTCTTGGATCCTAAAGGCCGTGGTGGCTCTACTGGATACGACAATGCGGTTGCATTACCTGCTAGAGGAGACGACGAGGAGCTATCTAAGGAGAACAACAAAGACACAACTGCTTCACTTGGTAAGATCACATTTAGTGTCACAAAGAGTAATCCCAAGACCCGTGAAGTGATCGGTGTTTTCGAGAGTATTCAGCCTTCGGATACCGATTTGGGTGCCAAGAATCCTAAGGATGTCAAGATTCAAGGAATCTGGTATGCCCAACTTGAGGAATAAAAACATAGATTATCTAGAGAATCTGTTTGTCTGTAAATGTTATGATTAAAGATTATTGATTCCAGTTCATAAGCACATGTTGAACTCCATTAGGTAAACACTATACTATAATTTAGCTGTTGCACTTTTGGCTTTAATCAGAAACTAATTATTGTGATGAAAAGAGACTAATCATTACGGATTAAGATATCATATTTGTAGATCTGGATAATTGCTTGGTAACAGCAATATGATTTCTGGTTAAGAAGTAAGAACATATTCATAACTAAGCAAAACCACTTTGTCGTCACATCTCACATCCACTTTGTGTTTTTTTTTTGTTTTCACCTCCCCTGTCTTAAAAACAGAGGACCCTTTGCTCTGTTTCTTGGTTCTGTCTTCTCTCCTACTCAAAGTTACAAATCTTTTGGACAACACAGTGATGGAAGATCGAAGAAGGTGACAATGACGAGTAAGAGAGACGATAACAAGGACTCCGTTCATGGAGATGGTTAGAACAGCTTCGTTTGGAACCAGCTCAAGTTTTGTTCTTCGTATCGGGCAAACTCTCTTTTCTTCTGCTTCGCTTCTTTTTATGTGCTTTAACGATGACGAAGATTTATACGCTTACACTGCCTTCTGGTAATAAACCAAATCTTTCTTTCAAAATTAGAAATCAAGTTTCGAAATATCAGATAATTATAAATGGTGTGGAACAGTTATTTAGTTACAGTCATGGGTTTAGTGACACCATGGAGCGTGACATTAGCCCTAATGGACGCTTACTCCATCATCATCCAAAGCCTTCCTATGCAAGCAACAGTTATATCAGTCATCGTCGCTGGAGATTTTGTAAGTTATCTTTGTGTTTGAAACCTTCCTAGCTATATTCATCTACTTTAGAAAATGTGTGCTACCAAATGAGCTGATTGTGACTAGTAATAGACATAGACATAGTGGAGATAGATTATATTTTTAATTGGTTCCTATCAAAAATACAATCCAAGTAGTATTCAAATTGTAATACATTCCACAACTTTATAATTAGCTTTCTGCTATATATCCTTTCCCACTATAATATCTGTAGTGGACCATATCTTATGAGAAAAGATTGATAGATATCCAAATCACATAAGCCATTAATGGATAAAAGGTTTTAGGCTATACACCAACTTATAGTTATCTAATAATGGTTTCCACTGTAATGAATGGTCCATGGTGTTCTCAATTTCGGGTCAACTAATCTGTAACAATATTATGCAAAAAGTTGTTCGTACCTTTTGTTTCTTGTTTAACTTAGACTCCACTATCATCTTTGGTAATTCAGTGTGTGGTAGAATGAATCTCAAACTTATAACGTTATAGTTATAGAAGTTGTAGTAGGCCAAGTCTTTGCAGCTGACCGGTCCAATCATCTGTCAAAGTTAGGTCTAAAATAATTTCAGGCGGTTAACTACAATTTAAACCGGAAAATAACACTAGCTCATGTCGAATCTGAAAATGATCATGATTGATATTGAACTGACGACTCATGTAAAACGAGTCATATCAAAACCAGAATAAGCTGATGATGACCCATCAGACTCTGTTATAACATTTCAATACAACATAATCATCATCGTCATCTGAAAATACCTGTTTGCAATAAGCAGAGGAATATGGATCACTGATCTTTGCTTGTTGTAATCAAGATTGCGAAATCACTAGAGTACTTCAACTTGTATACTTTTGTTGTTTGGTGGTACTAGACTATGTGAATTCTTTTATGGCTCTTTCAAGGACTCGAATTCTATTTTTAAAAATTATATATAATAAATAATAAACAGGAAAAGGTGTAATTAATTAACCGAAATATTTTAATGATTGATTTACTAATAATAAAAGATATGGATTTCTTCAGGTTCTGTCATTTTTGTCGCTGGGAGGTGCATGCTCGACGGCGAGCGTGGCCGTACTTTTGATTGGAGCCGGAGAGAAGCAGTGTGATCGGTATAAGTTATCGGCGACAATGGCGTTTTTGTCTTCGTTTCTTTCTTTTGCTTCCACTTTCTTTAACTTTCGTCTTCTTCCTTCTCTAATGTCTCACTAATTAGATTTCTTTTCACCAGTTTAATCTTTATATTATATTCTCCTTTTGCATTTGTATAATTTTCATGTACGTACATAAAAATATCTACACAAAAATTATTGTGTCTCAAAAT
The DNA here is from genome assembly GCF_000633955.1 of Camelina sativa. NCBI lineage: Eukaryota > Viridiplantae > Streptophyta > Magnoliopsida > Brassicales > Brassicaceae > Camelina > Camelina sativa. Next base: position 1,597,503 of record NC_025694.1, read on the forward strand.
GCATAAATAATCATGTATGTACATGTCTTCTATATATATGTTAAAATTTGAATAGTAAATGGTCATATCGGATGTCCCATTAGAACACTGTATTTATAGGAAACCTTTGTAATCATTTGACTGTAACAATTTTGACCTTTAATAAAGTACATCTTGTAATTTGTAAGGCTTGTTGCAGCATTGCACATGGGCCTATACAAAAACTTGAAAACTATGCTCTACAGCAATATCACTAATCAAAAGCTCAGTCTACATAGTAGGAGGAAGGTTGAATACAATTATGAGAAAGTACCAAACTGAATAGAAATTAATTACAAAATCTTTAGTTACTGTATTCATTTTCTCAAATATCAACTGTATACACTGATATATTTAACTTAAACCAATATAATAAATATAAATCATGATGTCGACGGCAGACAACAGATTTTTTGTCAATTGTACAAAAATATGTACAAAAATTATTCAAACCTTAAAAAACATTTGTCAATTGCATAAATATATCAAAATTTAGTTAGATGCTATCAATAAGAATGAACTCATTTGTTAAATTACCATTTTATTATATATATAGGTTAATCTGTTCATAGTGTTATATAATGTAATATATGGGAGACATGAAGATCTAAAGTGTCCAATCTCATTTGATTTGCAAATGTCTGGATTTAGATAAGTATTTATCTGTATTAGCATACATACAGATGAATCAAATTAATTAATATATATATAATAGATTATTATTTCATTGCTTATAAATGAGAATCGACTTATGGGTTTTTAAAATGTTCTTGTTTATTTAAGGCACCGGCTTGTTCAAGTGCATGCACATACACATTCATGTGTTCCGTACGTAAGTTTCTATAGATTTTCTTCGATACCCAAATCACATAGACAAAACTTTATGATGTTATAAAACTAAACCCAAATGGTCAAATTACATATAAACAAAATTTCACAACCATTTAGACTATATATAGAAAACCTTATATAGTTTAAACAATAAAATTATATATAGAAAACCTTTTAAACAATAAAATTATATATTATCCTGAACTTTATATATAAGGACTGTGAATCATGTGCATATATAGACGGTTCCACAAAAACAAGACCAACATAATAATAATTTATACTTTTATGAACCATAATTAGGAATGATTCTTAAGCGTTCAGAAGTAATTAAAGTTAAAGGGGACCCAAGACAACCTTGCATGATGATGGAAACTTTTGATTCTAAATTTATATGAAAGTTCAAAGACGGGAAGTTTCATGGCAATGACAAGTGTGAGCTTTTTTCAATGAATCTAAAGAACAAAACAAGATATTATTGGACAAAAAGAAGGAGTCCCACTATCGTATAAAAACAAGCATATAAATATAATACAAAACCATGAAAATCAATATATTCCATATATCGTGTGAACCATATCTTTTAATTACATAAATTAATTAAATTTTCTAGCATATGGATATTTTCCCATTCAAATTATTATTTTAAAATATAGTTTTGTAAATAATGTATATGTATGTTTAGAATTTTTTTTTTGTTACATGTATGTGTAGAATGCATACTATGCTGATGGACGTATAAAATGACCGTATTAAAAAAAAAAAGATGGAACATGCATGGACGCGCCATTGGTGTCATTTATTTTTGACTAATTTCTTAAGATTTATCACTAAGACATGATCACATAAATACAAATTGGGGAAATTAAAGATTATAATCTTCGTAAATGTTCATATGCACATGTTAAACGAGAAAATTTCACCTCCGCAACACACCAAAAAAGAAACACAATCATAACTAAATAAGAAACCCAAATAAATTGAATTTAAACAATTTTATTGTAACGTAGCTAAGAAATTATAACAAATATTTGCACGTGATTATGTAACTAAGCTATAAAGAAAAACGATAAATAATATGTAACGGTTATATGGAAACCAACAAAAAACAGACCATCTCAATTCAAAACTGATTGGTAACACCTACAGCTAAACCAAACAGAGACTATTGTTTTTTTTATTGAAATATGTGTATTATGGTCGGGATTTTTTAGCCTCGTCGGTTTAATTTACCTGATGAAAACAATATTATAAGATAAAGTTTTTGGAAGTCGAATAAATTAAGCATTCTTTTCTGGTGAGTCAAAGAGGTTAATTATTGGTTCAATCTTCACATTTGTGGGGTGAGACCGTTAGAGGGAGCATCCATGAAGCTTCTTCATACCAAAGCATGGAGCATGTGACGCTCTCTTTCTTCTTCTACATGTACAAAATCTTTCTAATAAATTACAAAAGAAAAAGTCCAATTAATAAACAATCATACGTTATTACGACACAAGTATCTATAACAGAAAAGAGACATTATTTTGTTTAACAAAATTAAAACATACAGATTATGATTGTATTACAACTAACAAGCATTACTTCGACAGTCGAGCTTTAAACAAATCTCTAATTGTTATCATTTTTTTAGAAATTGGTACTCTATATCTCCTCTAATTTATCCGTGTCTTTGAAATACTCATCTATAAATTATATCGTGAAATAAAAAACCATATGTCCTATCAACATATAAAGCAGAAAGCTGGATATCTCATATTATCCACCATTGATTCTTTGGAATAAAAGATATAACTAAGTAAATGGAAAAGTAGCATATGAAAGGGTTATGTTAATATATAGTGAAACAACATGAGATAACACAATGGTACGTATACGGTGGATTTTTTTCCTATAAAATTAAGAGTGTTGACTGTTGCGACAAGCATATATGTATATGGCAACTTGTCCAATAACACATATTGATGAACATAATGTTATATAGATTATACAAATTGAGGGAGTTTACAACTTTACATGATTGGTTTCAGCGTGTAAACGATCGATTATTAGTCCATATTAATCAGTAATTATTACTAAACATAGAGCGGTCGATCGTTTGACCATGAAAATAATATCAATACTATTAGCTAAACACCACAGCGCCACTTCATTTCTGGTTGGCATAATCGTTCAGCTGATAGTTGACAAATTTACCACACATTGACCCATCATCATTCCCATTCCTAAATTTGACTACTACGCATTATTCTGAACCATAGATACATTATTTATAACTATTTCCGAAGAAGCAAGAACAATATCGAGATGTCACCGGGCAAGAACGGACTAAAACGAGTTTACGCCATCACCTATGAAAATTGTCGGATTCTCGTGGGACCCATGTAAAGGTACGTGTCATCTCACGGCTCGAAGACACGTGACTGCGTCATTTTAAGACACGTCGCCCTCCCCTGCCACTCCCTTCTCTTACTATTTTCCTATACTCTGGTTTTGTTCCGTGGACTCTCAGCGCTAAGGCCACATCTATTGTTACGTTTTTTATTTTATTTTTTTTGTTCTAAGCAAGTATTTCGAAAGTTTACGGTACTATTAAAAAAACAATTTAGGAATTATGACGTAGTTTAACCTAACCTAGGTAATGGCTAGTAGTTTCAATTAAGGGCACAAGATTTTAAGCTCAGTAGATGCGCAGTGGTAGTGATGATGGTCGAACGATTACTGAAATACTACTTTCTCTATCTTAATTACTAAGATATGCCATTCTTTCCTTCTTTTTTTCTCCCACCTTCCCTATAGATTGGGTGACTGCCTCTACACTCATAAGTAGAAAGATAAAGTAGTAGTCCTCTACGCAACTTGGTGAACCGAAACCGCAACAAAATATACATGCAAAGAAGTAGTAGTAAAACCATGGTCGCCAACTATAATATGCCTACTCTATTTAGCTTAAGTCATTGTCATTATTAAATTCTTTACCACCAATCAAAATTCATTGTATTTTAGGATGTTCAATGTTGACATCAACGTCTCAACGGAAGCAAATTAAACTCTGGCTTCTTTCTACGATGAGTTTGACTGGTAGATTTTTATAATTGTGATTTAACTAACCTTTTTTGCTTATCTACTAACCAAACAAGTAATTAGATTGGATAGTAGACCATCGATCGGAATCCATAATAGACACTGTGAAAAACATAATCCACCTTAAAAATTACGCCTTTTACAAATTTAAAATTCTAACCATTTTTCAATAAACTTATTTCTATAGTTTAAATGAAAAAAAAAATAGCTAATATAGATTACTACAAGTAGTCATTATATACTAAAACTAAACGGCATTGTTTTGTACTAGCTAGATAGATTTACACAACACTAACTACTTGGTATCTTTACCAATATGCATTTCTTACCAACCAAACCAAATACGACAACTAATACTCGTAAAATCATAAATGAAGTATAATTACTGCAACAAAAAATAAATTAGTACTGTAGTAGAAAATAGAGAAACACATGCCGGATGCAATAAAAATAAATGTAAACAAAAACACAAAAATAAGCAATGAATTTATATTACATTAAAGGATCCGACAACTTCCTGACCAATCAAAATCATAGATTCAAAAGTGACAAGAAATATCCATATATAATACAAAAATGGGAACGATTATAGCGTTTAAATTTGTAACCTAGCTATTGTTATAAAGGGGGCAGCAATAGTTGTTTGAATTTCAGGAATTCAATTTTAGATCTTTCAACTTTAAATACGTAAACCTACCGCTCCCAACCCCACACGAGCTTTATAATAAAATCTTATTAAGTCAATAATTTACCTCTTCACAATCACAAATAACCAAAATGTGTTTCATAATGGACTCATAATAAAAACAAGCTATTCCATGCTTGTAGAGTGGGTAGCTTCACGTCTTTTTTAATACAGTACTACTACAGTATAGGTTTTTTTTGTCTTATTTCACTGAATTTTGTAACAAGTTCATATTAACTCATCATGCAAATCACCTTTGACATTTTTTAAAACACGTAAACGAAAAATAAACAAAGCTCAGTAGGCTACTCCCCTGACATGGTGGTAATTATAGGTAACAAACAATAAACAAAGGGTTAAAAAAAAATATGAAACGCAAACACACAAAAAAAGCTGTCTTCCTCCCCCCACCACTTTATACAGCCTGTCATCACTTCTATTGGTCCACAACACGACAAAAATCCTACGTGGCATCCATTTTTATTATTTTTCTGTAAATTTTTCTCTATTTATACACAAACTCTGCTTCTTCTTTCTCTTCCCATAATAATAATTATTCTTCATCTCACCGGGAAAAATAAAAACTGAGTCAACTCAGACCGAGTTACCAAGAACCATTATTATTAACACACTGAATATATATACACATACGCAAATGGGTATATGCAGCTCGAGCGAGTCGACTCAAGTCGCCACGGCGAAGGTGATCTTACAAGATGGGAGGATGATGGAGTTTGCGAACCCCGTTAAAGTCGGATACGTATTGCTCAAGTATCCCATGTGTTTTATTTGCAACTCCGACGATATGGATTTCGACGACGCCGTTTCCGCCATCAGCGCCGACGAGGAGCTTCAGCTTGGTCAGATATACTTTGCTCTTCCTCTTTCTTGGCTTCGTCAGCCACTTAAAGCGGATGAGATGGCTGCATTGGCCGTTAAAGCTAGCTCTGCGCTCATGCGAGGTAGTGGAGGTTGCCGTCGGAAACTCGTTGATCCTATTGTTTCTGATAAGTTTCGAACGAGAGTTGGATCCGGTGATGATACTGTTGGTTCCGGCTCCGGAAGAAGGAAAGGGAGGAACGTTGACGGTGGCGGTAGTGTTAGTAGTAGCCGGAGGAGGAAAAGTTACGCGGCGGAGTTGAGTACGATAGATGAGTGAAGGGTAGTTTTGGAATTTTGATTAAAATTTGTGGATAGTGTAAATTATGTTGGGGGGCCTATTTAGTCATTTAATGAAGATGCAATTTGCAGCATATTGGCAAAAAGTTCTTATTTGGTATTTTAGTACTTAGCACCAAATTACAGTTATATCCTTACATTACACATTTTTTTTGTTAATCATACTTATTAGATTTGACATACACATAACTAAAAGTATTAATTTCATTATTGATATAAAAACTAGTATAAAGGAGATAAGAAAGGAACATGTGACTGGTTCCAAAGATCTCGTAACGCGGTATTTGGATTGATTGCATGATGAATTAAAAATACAAAGGTTACGCAATAATAGTCAAATAAATATATACACTCATACACACAGTTCGATCGACCCCAACACAAAAAAAAATAGTATAGTTATTTGGAAAAGATTATATAATAGTTGATTTTTAAGTGATAAATTTGTCAATAAAATATCCTTAGCGTAACTGTTATCAATAATCTTTTAGTACCAAATTATGAACTACATACATAATGCGTAAATATGATCAAAATAAAATTTGGATATTCGTTTTTAAAATATATGACTAGAAAAATGGAGTTAAATATATGTTGGCGTGACGTATATAACTTGGGACCAGTTGATTCGCTTTTTGCCTCCCTTAATAATTGATAACTTAATAGTAGTAGTAATAGATATGTGTATATATTTCTTACAACTAAAATATTAAATAGTATACTTCATAGGAGTGTATGTTTTTGACAAAGAATAATGAGTTTGGAACTTTTTATATGAATCAAATTTTAAAGGTGACCTTGATATTAGAGCACTTTCCGGAAATTATATTTAAGAGTCTCTTGGTTCCAAAAGTCCAGCTGTTTTGATCAAAGCTTCCAGTGATCAAGGATGTAGTCATTGGCCAATCTATTTATGATTCATATGAAAGCTTTTTTGGTTATTAATGCGACTGTCCATAACATTCATTACTACTAAATTAGATTAGGTTGACAAAACAAAAATGCCCAGCTGTGTTCGAATTGAGTATGATTGTTTCCCATCTTTTCAAGAAAGAATTTAAGCTTTCTGTACTACTCCATTGTTTTCTTGTCTTTTTATCCGTTAACCTATTTGCATTAAAAAAAAAAAAAAATCTTCAGCTCAAAGCTTTTCACAGGATCTAAGAACTAGTTTTAAAGTAATGTTATACTATACGTGTACACATATCACTGATATTTAATTCATTATTCCAAATAGTATAGTGTGTATACTCGTTTTTAAGATCCGACATAACTGACGCAATTGATATTTAGTCGGTTCAACTAACTATATGTCGACATAGTTTTCATTCATTGTTTTTTAATGATTAATTTGTTGATATTTTCATGTTGTAAAATGATATTTTTCCTTCTATTTTTTTTCATTTAAATTATAATATATAAGCTTGTCTCAGTAAGATATATATAGCGAAGATACAACATAGTTTTACATTACAAAACGTTTGATCAATATATACCAACTCGGATGAAAAATTAATGTGCATTCAGGAACAGAAAACAGCATTTTCTAACATATGATCAAGATTCACGACTGAATCCATTACTATTCATTCCATAAGTTTGTTAACATACTTTACATACATAATGCATGGTCCAATTTGAACAACGTAGAGTAGGGTTGTAACCAAATTATGTCCTACACGAGCCCTCGACACAATCATTTTGCTTTGCTAATATCTCTTACACAAAATCACATATAAACAAAACCAAAAAAGGGAAAGAAAAACAAAACAGAGAAGAAGACACTAAGGTAAATCAAATCTATTATACAGACATAAAGTTTTCTACCAAAGTTTCGTTTAAGTAAATCATATATATAAAAATATCCCACTTTTTTCCAAAAGAAAAGCTTTTCGTAATACAAGTGTGTTTATTATGTACTCTTACTAATTTCCTTTTACTATTTTGTTTTAATTCACTATTTTATCGTTTGTGAATACATCAAACACTCCAACCAAATTTCCCATGAGATGATGTATTTACCAATAATATTCTTTGTGATATTGTGGAGGACAGTGATTGTTACATTCTTTTTGTCCACATATATCTATCGCTGGCTGATACAATGAGCTTAACGAGCTAATTTATATATTCTTTACATCATTCCGCCATATTCAGCAATTTCTATAGTAAATTCATTATAATAGTAAAGTTTACTCCGGGTCAGTTAAATGCACTTTATTTAGTGATATATCTTAACTACTGTGATTTGATATTCATAACTCGTCAAAATTGAATATCTCGGCAATATTATTCGTTTACCCTATCTAAAAACTTTTTACTGCCTACTCGAACAATGACGTAGTCACTATTCTTCTGCAACAAACATTTCAGAACATCATCCCAATACAGAGTGAAAAAACGGAACGCAGTTTTAATATGTGACACTTAGATATCATCGAGATGTACGGTCCACTTGGTTTCCAATTCTTCATCAAAAAGCAGAGTTTTTCTTGAAGCTCCCACAACTTGCTTGTCGAAGAAAGGAACCGAGTGTCAGCAAGTTTGCAGTACACGTAGTCGACAGATATATATTATCATCATCCCCTCTGATGGAGTCATTATAGGTATGGGATCGTATAATGATATCCGAGTGCCAATACTTGATCTGTTCTTTATATACTGCTTCGTGAAGTAACCAAAACAAGAAAAGTTACAAAACGACAGTGCCATTATGGCACTACAAAAGATAGAAACCATACTTACTTCCTTTATGGAGTCTTCTGGTGGAGAAATTATGTTACTGAAAGTGGACCGCTGGTTAAGCAAAGATTGGCATCGAAAAAGGTTGTGAGAGAAGTTTAACTATCAAACCTTTTGTTTACAACATTAATAGGCGATAAAAGTAAACATGAATATCCAATCCAAAACCAATTGGCCATGAGTTGAGTGCCCACAAATCTTATTTCTCTCGATGTGGGATATTGTCTAATAGGCGATAGTTTCTTCTCCGGTTTCGACAAAGCCATTACTAAGTGTTAAACAACTTATGTGATCATCCTCAACTCTTTTGCTTCCACCTGGATAACTGCAGCCAAAGAATCAATCAGCAGCACATTTAAGAATAGAAACATTGACATGAAATTTAATCACAGTAAAAAAATTACAACAAACTTAACTAGTTGTATCAAACCGACCGACATGAGCTAGTAATGAAACCAAGGAGGTTTAACAACAGAGAAAAGTTTGTGAGGGAATATTCCAAGAAGAGACACTTTTCTAACATATTTAATTGGGAGTTGAAAACTCTACATTTCTAACATAGGCTCTTTTGAAATCATTTTGATGTATAGACAAACACTAAAGAAGTATTAGAGAAGAGTTTTGTCATGCCACTACTGTTTCTTGTGCTGACATTTATTCACCATTGCTTCTTGATAAAGCAATTCTGTAAAAAATGTAGTAAAGCAATGCCCATACATAAACAGAAAACAGAGTAAGCAAGGGAAATCTGTGTCTTTGTTTTACACCTAAGGCTGAAATGTTGAAGCCTCAGCCCAAAGCCAAGTTGGAATATATGATACTTTGATCGTAATCAAGTTTGTACGGCCCCTCCTTGTTGATTATAAAGTTGGTCGTCAAAAGCATAGTTTTCCCTGAAGCTTGCACAGTCCAACACACAAACTTAGCTTGCAACCACAAACTCAGCTTGTCTCTAGTCTTTGAGAATCCTAATCTCCATGTAACAAAATTCTTAGTATCACCAAAAAAAAAACAAAGAACTGTTAAGTAAACACACATGTTTGGAACCAAAAGGCAGTTTCTTCTCAGAACCACACTATGACACTAGAGATGCATGCGCTTTTAAAATATATTTTTTTTTAAAAAAGGAGAAATTTTTTAAATACCACTAAATTTTTTTTTTTCCAAAAATACCACATTTTAGTTTTTTTTTCCAAAAATACCACAAAAGTTTTTTTTTTCCAAAATAATCACAAACACAAAAATTAATTTTTAAAGATGTAAATTTTTTTTTTTAGGTTTGGATTGACAAATTTAGTTTTAGGATATAATTTTTATGGGTAGAGTTTAGTATTTAGAATTTAGGGATTAGTTTTTAGTATTAGAACTTTAATTCAATTATGTAGTATTTTTGGAAAAAAGTTACATATTAGTGGTATTTTTGGAAAAAAAAACTAAATTGTGGTATTTTTGGAAAAAAAAATCAATTTAGTGGTATTTATGATAATTGTCCTTTAAAATTTTTAAAAGAAAAAGGAAATTTGATTATTATTACCCGAGCCTGTGTTCTCTCAGGTTCGGTTTTGGTCTTAACTTTCTCCTAACCTGATTAAGTGAAGAAAAAAGGAAGTTTGTTGAGTCCGTCATTAATAAGTAACCGTCACGAAAACTTGAGTCCCAAACAGTTATAAATAGACTCGGACCAAAAACACAGAGAAACATAGAAGCAGAGAGAGAGAGAGAGAGAGAGAGAGAGAGAGAGAGAAAGTTAGAATAAGAGAGAAAGATGCGATTTCATTGCTCTGATTTTACCATTCTCATCTTCGATTTCTTCGTCCTTCACTTGGATTTCATCTTTGAATTTCATAGTTTTGCCCTAAATCTTTCGGCGCTCCCACTTGTTCAACGCTTGGGGTTGTTGGATCTGCCCTATTTCTCTTCTTCACCAAGCATGCAATACAAGAGACGAGACGGTGATGGAAGATGATGATGATGCTTTGATTCTTCTTCTTCTGCTTTCATTTACAAAGAATTAAGCTAGTGATTCGGCTTCGGCTTTGTCTGTAGCACGAAAAATAAGACCAAGTCTAGCGAGAGATCTCACACACGCAAGCCTCACATTTTGAGCGGAGATGGTGACAGAGAGGGAGCGAATGGATCGGAGATCGAGATGCAAGAATAGCTTTAGGACTGGACTCTCATCTTTAGGCCCATTAAGCAAAAAGTTTTTCAGCCCAAAATAAGGTCTATTTCTATCTCTTTTTTTTTTTTTTTTTTTTTTTTTTTAAAAATTATATGCAAATTATTTTTTTTGGATGCTAAATTTACTAAATGGTGTGATTACTAATCGGATTTTGGATCCAGTCTTTTGATCGTTAGAGATTCTATAAATCCAACTTGTTTTTGCACCATTATGTAAATTTAACCTTCACGATTGAATTCAATTATTAAGATAGTTTTTTTTTTCTTTTTTTTTAGACTATCATAGGATTTTTTTTTAATGCTACATTTTAAACATAGTGTGATTATTAACCATATAATTGGATCAGGTTTTGATCATTAGATATTTTTTCCCATCATTATGTAGATTAGCATTCAAAGTTTTAATTCAATTTTAAAAAATAGTTTTGAAACTTATGGTTTTTTCTTTCTTTACTTTTGGATTTTTAAAAAGTATTTGTGGTTTTTTCTTTTTCTTAAAGATAGGTTTTAGAAACTGAAGATTTAGCATTAGATATAGTCAGTCTCAAAGAGAGAGAGAGAAGGGAGTTCATTTCTCTCTTCCAAATTGTTTTATTCTCTACCTCTAGTGACTCTAATCTAGATTCTGTCCAAAAACAGATCTCTCGGTTCAAACGGTTAATGATGGTACATTAGTAGGATTACATATTGATTGAGGATGACGGACTAATATATGGGATTACATACTGATTGGTTATGTCTCATGTATTACAATACAAAGTATAACAGAGTCTTGGGAAGTACATCATTTGATGAGTTCTTTAGCTATCAGATACCGGTACCCGAAATTGTGTGGGATCCATTCTATGATACTCTTTCGAGATCTTTTTATGTTGAGTTTCGTAATTGTATACCACATGGGTTCCGGGAGACATTCTTGGATCACCTCCATCAATGCCGCTTGATTCAGACCCAAGTCTTTGCTGAAAGACTCTATCATCCTTGGTAAGATTAGTTTCTGGTCATTTCTGAACCCAATGTTTGCGCGGATGTACTCTTCTTTTGCGGTTTCCAGCTCTAGGTATATACTCTCGGCCGTATATACTCGAATCTATGACCCAAAAGATGTAAAATTAGTCCAGTAAGGGTATTAAATGTATGGATATAGATATATGTAGAGAGGATGATCGCCAAAAAAAAAAAAAAAAAGATATATGTAGAGAGGATGTGACGATGTACCGCGGGATCAGAGTGATTTCCGGAACAGAGAGCAAAGTACAACAGAGGCTCTGGATGCTCAAGGGAGTATTCTTGGTAGTTATCTCTGGTTCTGAGTTTTTTTGAGGTGAGTAACAACCGCAACCACTGTAAGCAGGGAGAGAATAAGCTTCTTCACTAGACGGATCACATTGTGATAAAATTGTAAGGATTTTGGTAGCTAAAGTAGTGACCTGTTGGGGACAAGGCATTCGGCTTAGAAGAATAGAGTTTTGCAATATATCTATGCTCATCACACGACCTCCTATGTTGTAAGCTGGCTGCAAAATTTAGCCATTGAACCTCAAGCAATTTCTTACCTTAGAGTTTCTGGTTTTTTGAATCTTTTAATTTTCTTACCTTAGAGAATAGTAAGAATCTCTTTCCGTTGTTCTTTGGAATCCCATTAACTAAAAATGCCTGGCAGAAACATAAAAAAGAGTTTTTAAGTTCAATGAAATTCACAAATTAGAAAGATAAAAAAAGAAGAGCGACAAAAAAAAAAACCTTACGTGCATCACAAGTGAGTTATAAACATTAATCCAGAACGCAAGTTTCTCTCGATGCGTCAACTTTCTCAGATCAACATCTTCCAATTGTTTAGTAAGGAGTCTGTGTAATTTATAATAAACCAATATCTATAAACAGAACACTAAGTGAAGAAAGCAATATCTGTGTGTGTGTGTGTTTTTTTTACCTGAATTGTTGAAGCATCAACTCAAAGTTATGTCCTTTCCTTTTAATATGTGACACTTCGATCATCGAGCTGTACGGTCTACATGATTCGAATTGGTCCTCGAAAGCAGAGCTTTTCCTGAAGCTCCACAACCTTCTTGTCGAAGAAAGAAACCGAGTGTCTGCATATTTGCAGTACATAGTCGACACATACTTTATCATCTCTTCTGATAACTTGTTTGGAGTCATTATAGGTATGTGATCTGACATCCGAATTCCAATACTTGATCCTCCGTTTGCTATATACTGCTTTGAAATGTAAACAAAGCAAATAAGTTATATAATGCCATTTACAAGATAAAGAAACCATGTTGCAGAGACTTACTTCTTTTATGGACTCTTGTGGTGAGGATACTCTGTTGCTGAAAGTGGACCGTTGATTAAGCAAGGATTGGCATCGGCGAACATTAGAATTATATATGTCACTCTCGGTTGAACATCTATTTTCAAAGGAGAAACAGCGATATTCAATTCCTTGATTCTCATGTTCTCTTGAGAAGTCTGCACATTTACTTGTAAGAGTTGATTTTGGTGAAACTGAGCTCTGCTTTTTGGATGATGGAGATATATGTACTGATGCTTCTTGACCAAAAGCTTTTCGATATAGCCATAAAAGGTACTGTTCTAAACTCGAAACTTCTAATTCGAGTGTCGTAATTTCCTTTATCAATTCTGAAGTAGGCTGCATAACATCCAACATTGAGTTATTTGTCAAAACAGATTTAATAACTACAATAAGAAAAATGTGGAAATTGATCTGAGGTTAATGAACAAAAGAGCCATCATCTCAAAGAGCTAGAGAAGTGTTTAGAATGACACAGTGAAAGGGGGAAAAGGACCAAAATTGACTTGTTGCTCAGGAGATCTGACTAGTAGTAAGTACCTTGGGAGTGAAGATACTGTCGTCTTGAGAAGTTTCTCTATAACCCAATGCCATTTCTAAATCGTTACGAACATCCAACTGAGTCTGTAATATTTTCTCAAGATCTGTAATCTGCATGCATAATCAAAAAGGACGACCAAAGTGAGTGGATTAGAGCATGTGATCTAAAAACGGTTGTGAGAAAAGTTTACATATTTAAAACCTCATGTTTAAGGGAGTTTTGAACTTTCACAACATTAGGTGATAGTTTCTCCTTTGGTTTGAGGAAACCATTATTGAGTGACAAACGACTTATGTGATCATCTTCAACTCTTTTGTTTCCTGGATAACTGCAGCCAATGTTTCAATCAATACATTTAAGATCAGAAATATTGATAAAGAAATTTATATCATAATCAAATACACAGAAAAGAAAAAACAATTAATGATTCTTTTTAATCCTAAAACATTTTGATAGCCTATCTAAGTCAACATTAAAACAGAAGAAAATGGCAACCTCTTTGAACGTTTGTGATTTTGTCTCTGTATTGTTCTGTCTTTGAATCCTATCATCCTGAAACAAAATAATCATATTTTGTATGTTTTAGTCAAACCTAAGATAAAGCATGGAGCTTGGGAACTAAAATGATTTATATATCAAGTTAGAGCTAAGTAGCCAAGCTTACGTGTTTATGCTGCTCATCTGAACACACTCGAACCAGAATCTCTAGAGTGGTTTTGTTTAGAGGGATACTCAAAGTTTGTTCAAAATAACTATATATAGCAGAACAACGTACAAACTACCTTCCAAAATCACCCATTTTATCTTCCTTAATCTTTCACCCACCAACCTTTTTTTTGTTAAATCTTCAGCTACCATTGAAGCAAATTGAATTTTTCTGAAAGTGATCGTTTCTTATTGATACATGTACAAAACAAGGAGCATAAATGCAGTCAAGACAAGATGTTTTTTTATTCTATAAGCATAAAACATATTGGAAACTATTCATAGAGTAAGACTGCAACATATATCTATTAAAAAGGGAATATTTATTTGTTTATACTAGAGATGGATCCCAGAACTTACAGAGATTTTGTGAATCATTTGTGAATTATTAGTAGGGTTCATATATGAGCGTGAGCTCATCTGCTCATGATACATTATTACTAGAGATGGACAAGAACTTACAGAGATTTTGTAAATCATTTGTTAATTATTAATAGGGTTCATATATATATGAACGTGAACTCATGATACATTTTATTACATACCGTCGACATATCATTTGAGAAGTACTTTTAGTAGAAAATAATGTGTGTCGCATGCAACAAGGTAGATTCTCAAGTATTTATGACTACAGTATATCAGTTTCCATTTTTCTCATTTCTCAAGATGATGGTACTTTGGCCGACTGAGTTAGTAATAGTTGTTTAGTGAGGACTACTAAACCACTACCCAGTAATTCAACAGACCTATTATCGAAATGTTTGTAAAAAGTATCATATGAATGTCATAACTTGTGTTTCAAAAGAATGTCATAACTCATTCCTCAAATTATTCATGCAACCAATAACAGGTCCCAATTCCGCTAAGCATGGAAGATAGATATACATGCATTTGACTTATCCACACGGTGTTATATACACTTATATGTCAACGTATGCTTCTCCCTCCTAGGTAGTAGGTACCGGTCTTTTTATTTCCTCTTATCTTTTTTCCTAATACATTAATGGATCCGACAAAATGAAATGAACGTAAAAAAAAAAAAAAGTAATACATAAAAAAATGAGTGGGAGGTTCTAGCGAGTGTTGTATTATTATTCACCTCAAAGACAACATCTGTTTTTCTTCTTGTTTTTATTTGCTATTATATATATATCAACTCAGAGATAAAACAAAAATAAAGAAGGTTTAGGCCGCATATACATAAATTTATTTTAGCCATATCTTGAATTGTCGAAGTTTTATAAATAATTTCATGTACATATATATACTATATACCATGATGTTTTACAAAACTAGGGTCATATATATAATGTCACATTCAAAAAATAACATCCCATATGTTGGATGTGTATTTTTATGTATGTATTTTAATATCAGGATAATTTGAAAGAAGAAGAAAAAATCTCATTATTTGTATTACTGAAAAAAAAAATCTGTTGCTATATATTTGATGTCATAAATCATAATAACCTGTTACTTATTATTAAAAGTGGTTTTATTATTTTTCGATTTATGATCCTTTGGCCGGATTCCCACTTATTTCATTGCTATAAACTAAACACTTCTCTATTACTTTTTTTCTTCTCATAATATACAGAATTCTCATATATATCTCTCTTTGGCTTCTACTGGTAACCATTAGAGGAACAAAAGAAAAATGAATAAAAAGAACAATGAGGAACAGAATAAACAATTTTTGAGAAATGAAAGGAAAAGATGCAGACAAAAAACAAAATAATGACTGGTAACCAAATAATAACAATATTTTTAAAAATAGATGAAATATTAAATCAATCAATGAATAAAAATACTAATACTACTTTTAATGTATATAAAATAAATTTTACATTTGATTTTAAAATAAAATTTGTGAATTAAATTTTAGAGACATCATATTAAATACTAATAGTTAATATTAACCTACAATAAAATTTAATTTAAAATATTATTTAGTTTTTATTTATGATATACACATTTTTTAAATTTAATTTACTATTCATACAATTTCCAAATAAAGCTTTCAAATTAATTTAACATGAAATTTTGTATCAAAGATACTTTTCTGCCAATATACTGTGAAAAATATGAATATTATTGTATTATAAAATTAAAATATTATTAATAAACATATTTTTATTTATTTATTTTAAAATAAAAAACGAATTTTAATATTAATTCTTTTTGTGTTCCATTTGTTCCTCATCAATTTTGGGGAGAAACATTTTTGGTCTAGTGTTTTTCATTTTATGAAAAATGTAGAAAAATGATGAGAAAATAATATTCTTTATAAATAGTAAAAATTTTGAGAAATAAAGAAGAATATTATATTTTTCCTCCTTCTTTTCCTAAATTTTGGTTAGGAGTTTGAGCCTTTGATAGAAAACTTCTATTATCTTTCTATAGAATAAAAACAGATACGCCGAACCGCAATAAAAGACCTTTGGGCCAATCACTTTTCTTATTAAAGGCCCAAAACTTGCGTTACCTCGACAAGCTTGTACCATGGTAAGTGAATCTATGTGATTGTGTAATTTAATTTGTAAATCAGTGATTTCGAACGATTTGGGTTTGTATCACTATATCAGTGCAGTATGCATGAGAGAAAATAATCAAACAAAAATTTAAAACAATTAATGAAATCTTGAGAAACTATTTAAATAAATAAGGATAAAAAAAAATCTATGTGAACAAAATGTTGTACAATTGTAATTTGAGAAGGGATTTACAAATAGTTAACGAGATAGAGAAAATAAAAATAAAGGCTAAACTAAAAGTACAGTATTAATCTTTTAAAAAGGCTAAATAGAATTTTCATTTAAAAAGGTGAAAATGAAAAATGGAGACTATAATTAATTAAATGGAGTTAAGAAAAAGAGCAAACTAAAAACCCCCAAAGTCTCTAACGCAAAAAGAAGGGTCCTTATCAGGCATGTTCCCAGCGTGGCGTAAACCAAGCGTGAGTGACACGTCACCGGTAGGGTTTGTCCCAAACCTTATAACGTTAACACCACCCATGTCAGCATCATCATCGAACCCGCCAACACCTTGTTGACAGGTGGCAACCGCGGAAAACGCGGCTGAACCACCGTAACGAGAACCCAAGTCGGCAGACGAAGCGGCGGCGTTGGAATAAGAGGAAGGGAGTAGAAGTGATGAAGGGTCGTTTTCGTAAGCATTAATGTCGGATCTTAGACGGTGGCCTGTCGCTACTGCTACTGCCGCGTCTGCGTCTGCATCTGATACGTCTGGTGCGGTTATTATTGGAGTTTGTGAAGTGGTCCGAGAGGCAGTGAAGTTGCTTTCATTGTTGTTGGATTTCGTGCTCTTGTCGTTGTTGCTGTTTTTTGTTTCTTGATCTTCTTCGTTAACTTCTAATTCCTCTTCTCTTTCTCTTTCTTTTGATTCTTGTTGATACATTTCTTCCACCATTGGTTTCCATAAACGAACCCTAGCATTAATGAACCAATTTGACACCTGAATAGAAAAGACAAAAAAAATTTTTACTAATTGAGTAAATCTAATTACAATACCCAAATAAATTGCGGGCTCCTTTGTCATGTGGTTATTTAATGTAGGGGGGATACAAGAAATTGAGGGTCTCTTTAGGGATAGTTGAAAGCTGCAAACTTTGATGTACTTGAGGAAAATGGTCCCTTTTGAGTCTTTAATGTCGATCTCTTTCTCTCTCTCCTATGTTTGTGTGGGTGTGTGTACATATATATAACTTTAAACGAATCCCAAGAAAAGCTAATAGTGAGTGGAAGGCAAAACACATGGTGTTCCTCAGTCATATCAAACCAAACAAAGGAAAGAAACAAAAGCCATGCAATAGAGTCATCTCTAGCTAGTTACTAGTTAGTGTACCTCATCAAATAATGTTGGTTCATTGGTACTCGTCTTCAATTCAATGATAGCTCCTATTTATCAATTATTCATATATATATGCTTCAAATTTTACATGGATATATAGGTGACTTGGGTGATAGTTGCCAAACAAATGTAATCTATCATGCACCCAAGTTATTATCGTAGTGATAAATATAAAACCATTAAAAAATAAGTTAGAGTATGATCATTTTAAACGCAAATCTTGATTGTGACTGGTTTATAATCAATACATTTAGTTTATGCGCGTAAATGTATGCGGCTATTTTCTATATGAAAATTTGGACTAATTTAAGACATGTCACCACAAGGTTAAGATTCAACTCAACGTTAACAACTTGGTTAACTAGAGGCAAGGTATTTGATTCATGGAGATTTTTTGTATATTTATATTGTATTGATGGCTGTGGAAATATATATATATATATGTATATTTATAGACTGACCTGATTTCTGGATAAACCGGTCTGTCGAGCCAAGAGGTGTTTATCTGCATCGCTTGGATACCTGAGAAAGAGACCAGAAAATGACATCACTCTATCTTTGCCCTAAACTCAATTATCTAATTTTCTTTTCTTTATATATAT
>NC_025694.1:1618752-1628626 GCF_000633955.1 Camelina sativa
AAATGCTCGAAGAGCCAAGCTCTAAGGATATTAACGGAGCGTTCAGGCAGACCGCGTTGTGGCCGCCACGCTTCTTGTTCCATCATACCCATTTGGTGAAACGCACGTTGCTGACGTAAACTCTGTTCTAGTAAACGCAACCGCGGAGTTTCGCCTTTAGTTAATCCGGAAGAAGACATTCCCGCTCCATCTTTGTCCCCAAGAAGTTCACAACTCTGCTTAAGCTGAGCTGCGACCGCATCTTTAAGACATCGAAAATGCCTGGACATAGCTTTTTGAGCCAATGCGGTGTATGGTAACGCTGCACCTTGGCCCATTATTATGTCAAAAGAGTTCACAACCATCTGCATTTGCTCGCAGTAATGGTTGTACCGTCGGTCCACCTGCCAACAAAACAAAACTATACATCATACAATCCAAAATTATTTAATATTTGTTTTCTCTTTTAGTTAATGTTATGGTTAACTCGTGTGTGTTTTATATTCACGTGATTAAATCTCTTTTGTTCGAGTTCCATCAAATAAATAAACAAATGAGATTAACCAGCTACGTTCAAACGAGACAGTATTATATAGACAAATTAAGGACTATAGAATATACTTCAATGTTTTCGTAATCCTACCAACAGCATATTTTAACGTATAGCATAAAATAAAATATATCTTTTTAGTGAGAAAAACAAAACAAGTCAGCTAAAAAATAGAATAATTCAATTATGGGTAAACAAATAAGTAACGTCAAGGGTTAGCTTTAAGACGTAAGGGGAGTAGCTTATATGGAGAAGGAAACGCCAATTTTGATTAATCGTAAATTAGTAATTATTTAATGCATTTTTCTTTGATTAATCGATTCCACCAAACGCTAAGCATCAAAAAATTCAATGCACCTTCTCTAATACGACCGTCACACGAGCAAAAATTGATGAAAACTTTTAATATTAAAGTAAAGATGGTAGGATTGCGTAATCAGACTCTCTACCAAAACAATCAAATAATAAGTAGTTAATCGCGAAAACAAAAGACCAATTCAGTCATATCATGTCTCTTATTTCGTTGTATACTAATTTTTGGTTCAATTTGACTATATAGCAACATATTAGAGAATTTTATGGAAATTTCATGAAAAAAAAAAAATTACGTAAAATGTGTGAATAAATATCACTAACGACAAAGTCAAAATCAAGATTGGAAAGTAAAGGATAATTAATTATGAACTTACCTCTTCAAGCATGGTGAGTAGCTTCACTTTCCTTCTTTGATGCTCAATCCGATCAGACGCCGATAAAGGAGGATGATCCTTGATTACTCCGGCAGACGAAGGAGAGCTGCCACCACCACCGCCGTCGCCACCGCTAGTATTAGGGTTTGAGCTGTTCTTAAGTTTGTTCTTCTTCAAAAATCCTCTTCCAACACTACAAAACTCTTCCAACAACTCTTGCGCGGGGGTTGTGTACCTCGAGTGTCTTAAGATATTGACGGCTCCGATGGAAGAGGAAGGAGCCGTCGCAGCGCTCGGAGATGATCGGAATTGGTTTAATACTTGGTGATGCTGTGAAGAATTAGCAAGAAGAGTCTTGAATTGATTGTATTGATGATGTGATGATGCGTTAGAAGAGTTGGATCCGTAGTAAAGGTTTCTATACTCTTCCGCTTTTGCAGCAGCCTCTAGAGACGATGAAAGAGATAAGGACAAGCCTCGTCCACCGCTGTTTTCCACGTGGATGGTCCCGATCTCGGTTTGGTTGTTGTGATGATGAGGATGATGATCGGAGGAAGAAGACTGCCACGTCATCTGTTGGTGATGATGGTGATGTGGAAGCTGATGCATAGACATATTATTATTATGATCGTAGCTCTGATGATGATCAGTTGTGTTGGTGGATGGATTTGGAAGTAGCATGTGAAGAGTTGAAGAATTGTGGTGGCTTCTTGTGGTACTTGTGGATGACGGAGACGTCGGTGGTTGTTGCTGTGGTGGCGGTGGATTCATCAAAAACAACTGCATGGCGGCGGCAGCTGTGGCGGTGGCAGAATCCGTAGCATTCATGGCCGGAATATTCTGATGTTGCTCATCAAGCAACTGCCTATTTGACCGGAAAGATTGGCCGTGGTCGAGATCTCTTCCTCCGCGGCTGCTTCCGGGGAAATTAAACATCTCGGATAACATTCCGGCAGTTTCATAGACCGGAATCCCGCTTCCTCCGGCGACTGAGAATTCCTCGTCCATCTCCTCTACCCTTTGATGTTCTTGCTTCTGCTGAGCAATCAGATTAGGAGAATCTGATCGGTCGAATCCATTAGAGAAGCTGAAGATTCCTCCTTGGTGTTGATGATGATGATGGTAATCTTGGGACATAGAATTATTGTGAAGAGTCTTCAAAAGAATTGTAGTAGTAGAAGAAGCTTTAACTATTCCCATATCAATACTTCAATCTTCTTCTTCATGATATGTTTATAATAAGTATCTTCTCAACGCTCTCTCTTCTCGGATCCTGTAATGATTCAGACAAAGAATTTAAAACATATATAACTCATCAGAAAGAGAGTCAACTTAGGTCTTATACTGTTTTTTCTTTTCATCTACATCATCTATATACTGATGAACAACACACATAGAGAGAGATGTACGTACATATGTAGCTTAGCTATATATATGTATGTATGTATGTATGCAAAGAGAGAGCAGAAGAAGAAGAGAATCACCTTTGGGAGTTTGTTGCAGAGAAGATAATTGAGTTTAGGTATCGTTTTCTTTCTCTCTCTCTCGCTTTCTCTTTTCTGGACTCTCCTTTTCTTTGTTACTAGGAGTTTATTCAGGATTTCACAAAATATAATAATAACCAAAGATATATATATTAGAAAGAAAAAAAATCTGATAAATGTACACCAAAGCCAAAAGAAGCGAAAGGAAAAAATATGATAGAGAGAGAGAGAGAGAGAGAGAGAGAGAGGTCAATCTTCTTTCTTCTTCGCCACCCTTTTTAAGCCCACCGATCTTCTTTATTAAATATAGTTGGTTTCTTATTTAAACAAAAAAAAACAGCTGTTCGTGCAAAAACAAATTCCAGTGATTTTTTTTTTTTAACTGTGGTTTCTTTGAAATAATTTAGTTTTGCAAAAGCTCAATATAGGATTGTAGGATAAGAATTACTATAAGATATATATTTTTTTTCACGAAATGTCGGCTGCCATTAACTGTTTGAAGATGTTCATTTTCGAAACTAATTATCAAAAAAAGTGGTACAAGGTCACATATCTCAATGATACGAACCACCACCATAAATATTTAATAGTAATACTGTCGTGACAAAAAATGAGAAATATAGTATATATTAAGATACTGTCATAATCATATTTCCCATAATACCCTCCACTGTCAACTTTCTGATTACACTGGATAACTCGCAGAGAGGGTCAATTAAGTCTATTTATACATAAACTGGTTATTGTTGGTGCGTAGCTTCATAGTCCTCATGCATTGCATAGGCTAGACATTTAGTATCAATCAGCAATATAATTTAAAGTCTACAATTTTATTTTAAAATGTAGCTTACAATATACATATAGGATCTTAAATAACTTGAAATGCCATAAATTTCATCGTATATCAGTCAGTATTCAGTCATAGGAAACAGTATTTACCTAGTCGTGTGTTTAAACTAGACTGTTTGTTGTCTATATTAATTTTAAAATAACTTTCCTTACAACGAGAATATGACTCTCTTCAAAAAGTCCGTACGAGTGTCGTAATCACTATACCAAAACAAATGAGTGTCATGTAATCAATTGATTCTAAGTTCTAACTACAAATTAATCATGACTTAGAATCGACTTTTCAATGAAATTAAATGACATATTAGTTAGCACTTTCTAATGATCACATATATAACCTCCCACGTACATATATACCAATACTATGTTAAATAAAATGTAAGATGTAAATTTTGACAATTAGCTCTACATGGGATTATGTGATCATTATAACATATATTACATTTTAATCTTACATATGCAAAAGTTTTAAGTACTCATGCAAAAGTTACACAATCGATATATATATATATATATATATATATCCAAACTATTTTTCTGACCATCGCTCTTGTAAGCATATATATTATTACTAGATGAGGTTCGAGTACGATGTAAGTAGGAATGGCTTGGATCGGAGGATAAATGTAATGAATTTTCGTCTATGTATTTTTTGTTTTGTTTTCGGCGTATAAAATAAACAATATAAGATGAGAGGTCGCACGAGCGGGACGTGATGTTTGGCACGTGTGAAAGGTAGGAGGAAGGATCAGAAGTCAAGTGCTCACAATGTTAATTAGGTTTGTGTGAGGGGATAATCTATGAAAACCGATGAAATCGACACATAACCGTTTTTTGGGTTCAACAGCTTTGAGATCGATCGAGTACTTGAGTTTCTTTTTCCGGTTAATACGAATATCAGGGATTTCTTTCTTAAACTGACGACATATTTCGTATCACGTCTGTCTTACTAAAAAAATAGCATTCCCAAAATTCGAGTTGTCTTGCATATTCCTATCCCACAAACGGTTAGAGACATATTGGATTTTGCACCGTAGGTTTTAAGTCCATAATGGGATAAATAATAAATGTAAACATCGAAAGCAAAAGCGTTAGTCCACTTATATAACATATACATCGAGCTTTTGTTTATTGTGTGACACCATGTGGGAATCTATCATGTCAAATTAATCATATCATTTTTATTTTTGCCGTAGTTACTTCAGGTTGGGGTAATTAATAAAAACTAGTAAAAGATAAATCCGAATGGCTTCTCGTCGGTACAAAAAGATATTACGAAGAATGAAGAAACGTAAAAATTCATAAAATACGTTTATGGTTTTATTTTAAATCTTAGCTCCAAATTTTTTTAAGTTCCAACTACAAACCTGGAATGGAAATTGACAGCTCAACCTTCTACCCTCTCCTACCGATATTTTTTTCGATTTTATTTTGCTTTTCTAATTTATATAAATGGTTCTCTTTTACCAAAAAATATATGATCGGGTACGTGAATCTCTCACGTGAATCCCATCCTCCGTTCGCACGTATGCACCACCATCCGTTACGTGCCGAACCTTCCTTTTTGCGTACGTGTGGTGAGGATCTCCTTCTTTAGGCATTTATACTCTTACCCACCAAAGCCAACTTGTAATGGATCCTTTTGCTCGGCTTTTATCATAATATCTCCAATGGTGTCAAATTTGTCTAATCTTCAACGTATTTATTAGTGTTTTTCATTTTTATTTCGACACGTTTTTCATTTCTCCACCTCACATGAACTTTCATCATAATCTCGTATATTATTTTCATTGATTTCTTACGCATCTTGGAAACCAAAGAGCACTTATCTATGTAATGTGTTTATTGTTATTGATATATGTTTATGTTTTTGAGCAACCTCGTGCGCTGGTAGTTTTACAGGTGTGTTTTGGGTTCGAGTCATGCGTCCATTACTCCAAAAAGAATATGGACGATCGAAAAGCCCGTAGGCCGTAACTCTTCAATTAGAAGAAGGAAATGTTTGCTATCAAAACTCACGAATTTATATTTAAGGGAATATTTGAACAGTTTTTTTAAATCGACAACCAAGAGATATTATGAGTAATCATGTAGAATCGATAAAAGTAGAGTACACTATAGGTTTTATTTGATTATATGTGGTTAGAAGATAACAGTCACCACTTTTCTAAAGGAAAAAAAAAAAAAAAGAAGCTTTGATTAGATAAAGGCTTTTACAAGGACTCATATATAGGATCTTAGCCACGTAGGGTTTGATTTATTGTCTTGTCAATATATCATATACTGTAGTTTCATATCCATTAATCGTCGTCAAATGAAATTCTGGACCTTATGCCTAATGGATTTGAAAGTCGTCCGAATTACATTCTTTTCACCTAAATATTCTTGGGTTCAATTTAGTGTTTGCAAATAGTGATTTCAGATAATGAAATGAAAATAAATTCCATTCCGCCAATAAATACCATTATCATTTACTTATAACAATTTTAAACTAAATTTTATACAAGAACGAAAATCAGCAGAATATTAAACTCCCTTTGCATTGCTCCAATATAGATGGACTATCGCCACCATTTTAGTATGAAGACTAAAATTAGCGTACACATAATAATAACTTTCATAGGTAACTAAATCATGTCATGATTGGGAATGGACAGGATAAAAAGAGGAAACTAGATGAAATTTGTTTTTGTTTCATTCTTAGCTCTATGCGTCTATTTGCTACGAAGTTTTCTTATATAAAAAACTATTAAAGTCGATGAGAAAGACACAAACTAAATTGAGTTTTGTTTACATGAGTAATGGGAGAGTGAGACCACAAAGGAAGTTGTGAAAATGGCAGTGATGGTCCCTTCTTATTCCATTTCTTGTCCTTTTGGTGTCAATCAAATTGTTCCTTTAGTCTTTATTTTTTATTTTATTTAAGAAAATGGTTTATAATATTTTCAACTCTTTTTCTCTGTTTTTTACTTTTACAATCGCTTTTTAGGCACTGTTATTTTACAAAGTGTTTTTTTGTTTAATGGTGCGACCAAACAAGCTGATTACTCTCTTTCAGATTTGCCTTTGAGAAATTGCGCATTTGTTTGTGTTTTTATAATACAAACATATATATACATATGTAACGTGTGTGCATGAAAACTATAAAAATTTAATAGGAATCATGACATTTAAAAAAAAATCGTACACTGTTACTATCTCAGTGTATTTAACTTGTCTTTTCAAATTTAACTTGTCTTTTCAAAGTTCGAATAATGTTACTTCCCGTGAGTTATTTCTTATTTGCGAAAACTTCGGTGTAGATATCACCATGAAGATAAAAAGTTAAAAACAATGAATCTGAACGAGGTGACTAGTTATTAAAGATGTAAACGTAATCAGACGAATTTCAGTTTAATGATCAAATTAACACTGAGTCTTAAAGAAACTACAATTATGCACTAATAAATTTCAGTTTAATTTGGGAAATCCTCACCTAATGATGTTAACATCTAACCGTTCATATTTTCTCTGCGAGCAAACCACAAATACTTCATGTGTGTCCAAAAGACCAAAATCATCACGCGTTAATGGGAAAAAGTAGGGGAAAGGAATGAAGATTTTTTTTTTTTTTTTTTTCATTCTGATTATATATATAGAAAATCCCAACATCTCAGCGAGTTATATTGATGTGCCACACATGACTATGACTAATAATAGACTAATAGTACATGTAACTATGACTATACAGTCTGTAACTACGCAAGAGAGTACGTAGAAAATGACCATAGACTTGCCCAAATAGAAAACTATTTATATCAAACGAAAGAGATTAAATTGACGATTCCTATGAGAGAATTCAAGAATATGCAGTGCGAGCCTTTATCTTTAAAGGTTTAAGGCTTTTAGCTCGATGTTATATTTGGTTATCACAATTTTTTTATTAACAAAAATAATAATAATCAGAATTCAATTGTATATATCAAAACTCGTACTAGTTGTTCTTTTGCGCATGAATTAAGACTATGGACCTCGAGCCAACAGATCTTTCATCCAATTTTTATTTCTCAATATATAGGTACAAATGTACTATAGAAAATATAAATATATGAACCCATATTAGAAATTACCATATACAAGCTAGTGTCTGTCTCATTGGACATATAGAGATGGTTAAATAAAGCAAAATATGGCATCAAATGAAGAAAAACAAAAGAAGCAAAATGTTTTTATGTGCGAAGGTCCAAGGGACCAACATTCTCATGGTCTACTGGCACCACATTTTTTCAATATTTATCTTTGCAAATTCATTTATTTATTAACCAAACTCATATCATTTATTTCCTTGTCTAGATTCATATAACACCAATAATTAGCCAGGACCATTTTGTTATAGCTACTTTTTTGGATATCTTGACCATTTTATTATAATGTTTTCATATATATAAATAGGGTAAATATATGGGAAAATATTATACTAAACACTTAATTTAGTTCTTTATGTAGTAGGGTCATAATATATATATATATATATGTATATATATATATATAATCGTATAAGTCGGATAGATGAGTACAAAAGTAACAGTTTAAAAAATAATAATAAACATGTGTAGGATATATCTAAACTTATACTTGGCAAATTGAATTATGATGAAATGAGTTTATAGGTAATGAACGTTTTCGGACAAAAGTCCCATGGGAGAAAAAAAACTAAAAAAGGTGAAATCAATCACACCGTCGTTGTTACCTACAACGAACAAATGATTGGTTTTATATTTCATAATATATTTTTTTCTCATCAGATTATTTATTTTATAAATGAAAATAAATAGGAAAATAAATGACTAAAGGATTTAACAATTCACATCTAAAAAAAAAGTGGTCCTAATAAGAAACACAAAAGACATATAAGTGACAAGTGTTGATTGGTCCACCTGGAAACCGGCAAGGGGGGGGGGCCATGGCCACGTGAGATTTGTGGTCCATGTTGGGATCAACGTTTCTCATTCTGCCACGTGTTTTGATCAACAAGCGTGACAGCCTGTTTCTCATCTTCAAAATCTTTTTTTTTTTTCCTTAAAATGTTTAAAATTTATTTAGGAAAATAATATGGTCGACGAGAGAGAATTAATAAAATATATTGGTAGGAAAGAAAAAAAAAGAGAGAATTAATTAATCAAACACGATTTTTCAATATACAGAAACATTTTATTTCCTAAATAAGACTTGTTCTTTTTGTCAATTACTAGTATTTAGCTGTTCTCTTTTCACACACATGATAACTCAATATACTAGAAAAAAAAAAAAAAAAAAAAAAAAAAAAAAAAAAAAAAAAAAAAAAAANGTCTGAACTGAACTCTGAAGATTGAATTGTTTTTCAGACCAAAAAGAAAATATCCAAGCCCACAGGCCACAAATGATCTGTGAAGAAAAATTATTATTTTCTACTACAATGGGTTTGGTTCTTCAGCCCAATTTTACCATATGGGCCTTAAGAAGAATAGTTAGTTTTTTTTCTCATTAGTAAGCGATATTGTATACATGGTTCGTCGGCCCAACTTTTCAAAATGGGCCTTAAGAAATTTAGTTGTATTTCTGGCGGTTAGGTATGAAATTATCATAATATTAGTATACAATAAAACTACAAACTAATTTAGGGTCAACGATTTATAGATATGTGAATTTTCTTGGAAGCCAATTTGATAACTTTGATGACCGATTTTTAACAAATAAGTTTGTCTGTTTTTCAGTACTTCTTTAATTCATTGCTGGCGTAAGAAGTAAGTAGCACTATATCAATGAACGTCACTTGGTTCAACTACTACTAAAACAATCAAAAAGGGAAAACAACAAATCAAATACTTTTAACCAAACCTTATTTTGATAAATTGCGGTGGCATAGTAAAAATTTGGCACCTAAACAACTAATTGATTGGGTGTAAGCACGTTTTTTTTCTTTTCCCACATATATGATTCTTGATTGAACCTACCGAGGAATCTCTTTGATTGACCCTTATAACGAAATTATAAATCACAATTATTCACAACCACAAGGAGACTGCAATGTTACAAATTCATTAATCTATTATTTAGCTGAAATTATCCATATATGTAATATTATTTGTCTATTTTCATTTGGTCGTACTTGTATGTAATAATAATGCATTAGGTTGAGCTAAACAAAATTATTAGATGACCTTTACCTACTAAAACAATCTTCAAGTTGTGTAAGTTAGAGGGAGAGTCAAAGATTGTGTGTGTCACTCACTAGTGGTAATTGCTTGTAAACATCAACTCTTTAAATTTGTTTTTTCAGACATTTTGATTTCTAAGTTTTTTTC
>NC_025694.1:1629352-1640930 GCF_000633955.1 Camelina sativa
TAAGACCATGATTACTGGGAGTAACTCTCTCAGATACTCTTATTAGAAAATAATAAAAGGAAGAGAGAGAAGGAAAAAAAGAAAGGAATCGTTTCTTTCCCAAGTCACTTGAGAATCGATTCTCAGAACAAGTGTGACATGTGTCACTTGTTAAGTGAAACAGCAATGAGGAAATAAATAAATAATAATAATTTATAAAAAAAATATTTTTTTTGGTTTTTTTGAGAAACGTTGAGTCGTTCTCGATTAATGATGCTCTAATGGAGATTTATTCTCTTCTACTCATATAGTGAGCTTTTTTTCCTTCTTCTCTCTCTCTCTCTCTCTCACTCTATCTTGTTTCATTTATTAAGCTTTTTCTTCTTCACGCTTTTTAAGATAATTAACAGTCACGGGTCCTTAAAATAAAAGGTAAAGTGTTTTGCTTCGAATTCAAGTGTTCTCTTTCTCTCTCTATTTCTCCTCTGTTTTTTGCTGTCAAATTACTAATAAAGTTCGGATTTTTAGGTTGATCGAGAGAAGTTGAAGAAGCATGACTATTGTGTTTTCGTTTTTGATCCAAAGGGTCATCTAATTTTGCCAATTTTGTTTGTTCTTTCTTTTTTTTCCAGGTAATTTTCGATTTCTCTATTACTCTGTTTATGACTTGTCTACTTAGATTCTTTTTCTCTAACAGTAGTAGACTTAAAAGAGTCTGTCTTTAGAAGCTTCATAAAGATTCATTTTTTTTTCTCCTGGGTGGGTGGGTATTTAGAATGTATCTTACTTTCTTATGAGCTTCAACAAATTTGTTTAGCTTAGGTTGATTGGAAAATTTGGATGAGAACCATAGCTTATTTCTATCTCTTTCTAAAAAATCTGGAAATTATCAAAAGTATCTGTCTTGGGATTGTTTGTAATAAGCTCCCTACTTTGGTTCCTTATTTTCAATTCAATATTCATTATTTGGTAACCCTTTTATCTGATGCAATCAATCTCTATAATACCTTTCTTTAATTGCTCTCTGTTTCGTTTGCTTACTCCTTATGTCTTTGCATATTCTTCAGCTGTCTTAATGCTTGACTAAAGAAAAGAAAAAAGTGATAGGATTTGAAATCTATGGAGTTCCTTCCCTTATTTGGATACCTTGAAACAGTGTTCCTCTTTGCAGGTAAGGCATTATTGTTGCCAATGGGTTGGCTAACTAAAATCCTTAAGGGTTCTAGCCATAAATTCTCAGATGGACAATGTAACGGAAGATATAGAGAGGATAGAAACTTGGACCGTCCTCGTTATTCCGCGGTAAAGGACATGTTTTTTCTTTCTTCATCATTTCGTATTTGGAGTGTTATCGAACAAGTGAAGATAAAAAGGTTTTCTTGGAATTCTGATTCAGGATGGATCTGATTTTGACAAAGAAGAAATTGAATGTGCTATTGCACTCTCTCTTTCTGAACAAGATCATGTCATTCCACAAGATGACAAAGGAAAGAAAATAATTGGTAAGGTTGTTTAATCGTGGTTGGTATGCATAGAGAGAAACAAACACAGGAAGAGAAGAAAGAAAGTTGTGTGAAACTGTAGCTTGCTAAGCTGTTTTCTTAATCTCTTATTTTGTAGAATACAAATCTGAAACCGAAGAAGATGAAGATGACGATGAGGATGAGGATGAAGAATACATGAGAGCTCAGCTAGAAGCAGCAGAAGAAGAGGAAAGACGGGTAGCTCAAGCTCAAATCGAGGAAGAGGAGAAAAGGAGAGCTGAAGTTCAACTAGAAGAAACAGAGAAACAATTAGCAAAAGCTCGACTAGAAGAGGAAGAAACGAGGCGTGCTAAAGCTCAACTGGAGGAAGACGAGCAACTTGCCAAGGCCATTCAAGAAAGTATGAATGTTGGATCTCCTCCTCGATATGATCCGGGAAGTATATTTCAACCATATCCCTTCCTCATGCCATCTAATCACAGGTAAATGGTTCAAAAGTATATTTCTTAGATTCAAAGACACTATCATCCTCTAGGTAGATGATTCATAATCGCATATGCTGCAATGAGTAATTTTTGTTTCTTTGTTAATCTTCTTGGAGGATATGCGCCGGTTGCCAAGCTGAGATTGGACATGGAAGGTTTCTGAGTTGCATGGGTGGCGTTTGGCATCCTGAATGTTTCTGCTGCCATGCATGTGATAAGCCCATCATAGATTATGAGGTCCTAATACATTTCGTTTCTGAGTATTATCACATTGTTCTTGAATGGAGTGAAGCTTAACCAGTTAGAGCGTTGTTTTACAGTTCTCAATGTCAGGAAATCGGCCTTATCACAAATTATGTTACAAGGAGCAGCATCATCCTAAATGTGATGTTTGTCATAACTTTGTGAGTGATTTCCAACTTTTATAGATCTCTATATTTCAGTTTAAGTTTACATAAAATTTGTTCTAGGTTATACAAAACTTAATGTGTATGCTTAATTTTAACGCCTCTAGATTCCGACAAATCCAGCTGGTCTTATTGAGTATAGGGCACACCCCTTCTGGATGCAAAAGTATTGTCCTTCACATGAGCGTGATGGAACTCCTCGGTGTTGCAGTTGTGAGCGAATGGAGGTCAGTTGTTCGTTATATCGGGTCTACTAATAGGAAAGAAGATGTTTCTAAAATTTGATGTTGTTCTGTTTTTTTTGCTCATGGGTTTCAGCCTAAAGATACAAAATATCTCATTCTTGACGATGGTCGAAAACTGTGTCTTGAATGTCTCGACTCAGCCATTATGGACACTCATGAATGCCAACCACTGTACATTGATATACGTGAATTTTACGAAGGCTTACACATGAAAGTGGAACAGCAAATTCCTATGCTCTTGGTGGAGAGATCAGCTCTAAACGAAGCTATGGAAGGAGAGAAACACGTAAAAACTGCTATTTTACTGATACTACGTTGTTTATACTCTCTTCTTTCGTTCTTGCTCATTCATTTCAACTTACTTTTATATAATATTGCTGCAGGGACATCATCATTTACCTGAAACTAGAGGACTTTGTTTGTCTGAAGAACAAACTGTGACCACGGTATTCAGTTCACTCTTCCAGTTTCTAAAGCAGTAACATCTTATTTAATTTCTTTCCATCGGAAATTGTGTTTAAATCAGTAATATTTCATCTAGGTGTTAAGGAGACCAAGAATTGGGGCAGGCTACAAGTTAATAGACATGATAACGGAGCCTTGCAGGCTTATACGCCGTTGTGAAGTCACTGCAATTCTCATTTTATATGGACTTCCTCGGTAAAAAAAAACACACTTCTCAACTCACCCTTCAACCAAAGTTTCTTCTTTATGAGATATCTAAAAGTTTGTAGATTGCACTTGTACAGTTTGTTAACTGGGTCAATCCTTGCTCATGAGATGATGCATGCATGGCTTCGACTAAATGGTAATTTGAAGAACTCTCCCTTTTCATTAAGGTGAGCACTTGAACCTAGGGAAATATCGATTAATGATTGCTCTTTGCTGTTTTGTTTCTCTGAGTAGGGTATCCAAATCTTAGACCAGAAGTGGAAGAAGGGATATGTCAGGTTTTAGCTCACATGTGGTTGGACTCTGAGACTTATGCTGGCTCCACATTAGTAGATATCGCATCTTCCTCTTCTTCAACATCATCCGCTGTGATTGCATCATCCAAGAAAGGTGAGAGGTCTGAGTTTGAGAAGAAACTTGGTGAGTTTTTCAAGCACCAAATCGAGTCAGATTCTTCATCGGCATATGGGGATGGGTTCAGGCAAGGTAACGCGGCAGTTCTTAAGCATGGTCTGAGGCGAACCCTCGACCATATACGCTTGACGGGTACATTTCCTTAAATGAGATATATAAACTTCAAAGAGAGAAGAAAAAAGCAGCTTTGTTTTAGTTTTTTTACTTTTTAGAGTATACTGAAAAGAAAAAGAAGCAAAATGTATAGGTTCAATACACACATTTTAAGAGTCATAAATTTTCCACTCTTTTAAGTAAAATTTACATGCATATTATATGGGTAATAATACGTCCATGAACTTTCGCATGGTTCCAAATTCTATAAATTGGATGCTGGTTGCACAATTCTTTTTCATTTTTTCTTATGGAATATGTCAATATGAAGTAAGGTTGTGTAGGACTAGAACATGTGGATAAGTAAATTATGTAGTCGAATAGTCAAAAACTCCCCGATTTCTCTATTTGCAAAGATGTATGTGTGTAGAAGAAGCTTATGCTCAATACAAACATTGCTTCAGCTTTGAGAATTTACAAAACGTCATGGGGTTTTCATTTTGTTGGGTCCATTAGGCTTTTTATTTTATTTTAAATCGTTTCTGTGGTAGGGCTTGTATGAAAATTTAGGTTTTTCATCTAAATTTCTTCGTTCACTAGTTTGAATTTGTCATATCTAAACCAAATGGATAAAAAGAAAATGGATAGACTTATCTACATTATATATATATATATATAGTAATATATAATATGTGTGTCTGTATGAGTACATATCAAAATTCTAAATATATATGGCTCTTCTATACGCTGAGAGGACGAAGGTCAAAAACTTGGAATGTATAACTATAGTCATATTGACCTCTCTAACAAAATTATTAAGATATGCATGCTAGCCATCTGATAAAAATATAAACTTTTGTGTGGAAAAAAGTTACATTTTGTGAAGGGAATAAAAACTAGATGCTCTCTCCTTTTCTATCTTTTATACTGGTCTTTCGTTAATGGTCTTTACAATCGTATCATCCAGTATCCAAGTATATATCTACTTAATTCCCGACATATGAACAAATACTTCTAAGCTCAAACTTTATATCCTAGAATACGGTTTTAGGTGTATAAGATATTAAACCTTCAGTCTATATATGCAAAGTATTATAAACGATGATTCGGAAATTTCGTTTATTGTTTGCTATTCATGTTGTTCAGTGTTGTCATACATTTCATCCATTGTATGTGATTATATTGTTTTATGTACGTTCAAAAATCATTAGTATAATATTGAAGATGAGCTCTCGATGTAGGAGTTCTAGTTCTAGAGGATAAAAATCGTAAACGTCTCTCGTCAATTCTCAATCATTAGTTTTCAAATATAAAATATTAGACATTATCAACAAATGATAGAGATACAAACAACAATATGAAGATGTGTATGAGGATAGATACAAGAGATATAGTGATATGATCACACGTGTTTCCCACTTCCTCCACCAACTTGTCGCGGCACCTCGTCGCCGTTTCTTTCTTTCCTTTTGTCCTATCAGCAAAGCTCTCTTCTTTTCTTATAACCATTATTACTCTATCAAACGTTGATGTTTTCGAAATATTTTATTTGAGATATTATATATATATATATATATTTTTACCATAGTATTTATTTATTACCATATCAAACTTTATTTATCCGAGAGATATATAGGATTTTTCTATTTGTAAAAGTTGCAAAGGATTTCTTAAAAAAAAAAAAATCTGAGCATATTCACGTTGGAGAGAGACCTAACGGATTCTTGATTCTTTTTTTTTACCATCGATTAAACTGATTAACTGAAAATGTTGTTTCATAATGAACATGATCTATTTCTTTGGCATGATACATTTAAAAAATCGATGTTTTTTTTTTTGGCAGCGAAAACAATCAATGGCTAAAATTCAACTTTTCTAATTTAATGTAGTCATTAAACATTATACCGTATGATGTTAACGAAATTAGTGGTTGGAGAGTGCTCGGCATTCAGAATTATTGTTACTGGATTGATCGTTCACAATGTCTTGTCGAGGAGAAGGACGTAACGTGGCAACGTATTAAATTTTGTTACTGTTATTTAATTTTTATAATTATACGGCAAATTAAATGGGACCATTTAAGTGTTATGTCAAAATTCAAGAACCATTACATAATCCGCAACTAAATTTGAAATTATTCAACTGACGACACTTTAGTCTTTAAAGAGTAAAAAGTCAAGAACCCGTTTCATGAAGATATCATTAATGTCGGTTCATGAAAGATGTCATCATCCTCTCGTAACATGATGCCACCACGATATCTATTTGGCACCTTCGTATATTGTTAAATATTTAATTCCTGGTTCAGTAAAAAATTGTGGACCGTTGTTTTGCGTCAGCCAATCGCGACACAAAAGTACAAAATTTTACAACCTTGTCGGGCTTTTCCAAAAATGAGTTACCAATAGGCAAAAAAAGTAGTACTAATTATTTTGATCTAATGTTTGCTTTGTAAATAGGAGAGAAGTTTGGGAAATATCTAAAGTTTTGAATTTGATACGACAAAATGCAAGTTGCTTAGATAATAATGAGGTATGAAAATTACAGCATCTTTTACACTATTACAGCTAGCGTCAACATCATGGAGTTATTCCAATAAGTTTCTCGTACACTTCGAAGTTTGAACCATAAAATAATCAATACTACCAAGAAAAAAGACAAATTAGTAAACGGGATTAGATTTGGTTTTCAATTTCAAAATTTCAACCGAAAGAATTACATATATACTCTGTGACTTTCACAACCATTAAATTAGAATTAACCAAAGAAGTACAATATATAATGAAGACGAATACATAAGTTTCTGTTTAATCTGATGACATTTTCTTACGGCTTACGGTTTAGTTCATAGCCTCATAGGAATCTATTACTCAAATCAAATGTTAGAGAATATGAAAAAGAATATACCTAACAAACCGTGCAAAAAAAGACTGAACATCTGAGAGATTCAGCATATAAAAAGAGAATATGCCTCATTATTAATCATACATCCACCGTTTTCTTCAGCCGGTTGAAAGAAGATTCTTAGTTATGTACTATGTCAGTTTGTGCACTTTGGTATCATCATGGTCTTAGCTTTTAATCTTACGTAGTTAATGTCAGATATCGATTTTACTACATAAACAACTTGGTAATGCTTCTTAATCCACTAGTATAGTACGCAAATAATTATAATATATAAGACTAATTATAGTCTAAGAGATTCGAAAACGTTACAAGCTTTGATTTGGCTAATACGCAGCACGATACAGTTCATCAAGTAAAATAAATGGTCCCAAGTATATGATGAATACATGTATCTTATTAGACATATATATCTCTCTCCTATCTCCTTTAACATGATTTTGTCATTTTCTTCACCCATTATCCTATATAATAATCTAGACCCTCGGAGAGAGAGAGAGATACAAACAGATAATATATAGAGAGAGAAAGAACTAAGAGAGATGGTGTTGGTGTATGAAGGTTACTGCTTAAAGGAGAAGAAGGCATGCGTGAGATGGGTAGAGAGATACTTCGACGACTGTCTCTGTAACATAAACGACGACGTTTCGTTCGCACTTGGAATCGCTAGCCTCATCTGTTGGGGGGTCGCAGAGATTCCTCAGATCATCACTAACTTCCGTACAAAGTCAAGTCACGGTGTCTCTCTCTCCTTCCTCCTCGCTTGGGTTGCCGGGTCTGTATACACTCACCATCATCTTCAATTTTCATCAGTTATGATAGTAACCAAGTCTCTTCTAACGTTATTTATATGATTTTCATCAATCGGTGCAGTGACATCTTCAATCTCGTCGGTTGTCTTCTTGAACCAGCTACTGTAAGTTACACAAACATCTATGATCTGATAAACATATTATTTCATTTTTATTGTCGTTTTCTCAAATTTTGTCGTCTTTATTCAACAGTTGCCGACTCAGCTCTACACAGCCTTGGTAACATCGTCGTCTTCTCGCCGCATAAACATATGTCGCCACAAAGCTTACGTGTCTTTTCCATGAAATTATTATAGTATAGATTTTCTCGGGATTGTTTATTTTGATTCAACCGCCATAAGTTTTATTCTATTTACAATTTTAGCCCCTTAATTTCACTTTCTTTCAACTTTTTTGCTTATAGCTTTACACCGTGAGCACTGTGGTATTGGTGATCCAGACTATTTACTACGATTACATCTACAGACTTTGTAGACATGGACGCACTAAGATCTGTCAAACGGTAATTATATATAGTGCTAATCATAAAATTTTAAGCTGATTACATTGTTAGGTGTTAATTAATTATCATAACTATTTTGTTAAGGATGAGGAAGATGAAGAGAAGAGACCATTGAAACCACCGAAGACGACGGGATCTGCTATTTCCATCCCAAGAGGATCTTACAAAGATTCTCCTCGGAGAGAGTTCTATTACACGTACGGATTCTTTATTTAGTTTACTCTAATTTGATTGACTACGAGTAAGTTAAAGTTTGTGACATTAGTTTCATATATAATGCGTCATAGATTTTTTATTATATACTATTGCTTTTCCCCTGCCCACTCTGTTTTTTTCTTGTCGTTTTCTCAAGATTTTGTAGAAACAGATGAAAAGAGTAACCATTTTTAAAATAAAATTATTAAATAATTGCTGATGAAATCTAGAACCTATACATTAGTTTAATTCAATTGTGACTATATGTTCAGGTCGGCAAGATCGTTGGCAGGAAGCGGAACACCTCCATCAAGATCATCGTACTTTCGAGTGGCTAAGAGTGGGCCTTCGGCTTTGGCAATAGAAAATGGTTCTTCATCGGATGAAGATGAGACAATGTCTACGTGTCCTGTCATAGCAACTAAAACCATTACCCAACCAAGGCCAATACCTAGACCGGTTTGTGATTTATTTTTACTTAGCGAACTAAAAAAACCACTTAAGGGTTGAAAGAACAACAAATATTGACCCATTCTGGACTTCTTGTTCTCAGGCAGGTTTCGGAACGTTTTTGGCTGCATCGGCTAGTCTTCCGCTTCAGGCCAAAAGCTTAGCTGAAAAGTACGCACATGCTTCAAGCAGACGGCTTCTAAATGTGCGTGACTAATAGCATTTCGTTGTTTTCTACTGTATGAGTGAAAATGCGAGAAAGTGACTTTCAAAACATTGTTGTCTCTGTGCAGGAAAGAATAGTAGAGCATAGCGCGTTGGGACAATGGTTGGGATGGCTAATGGCCGCCATTTACATGGGCGGACGCATCCCTCAGATTTGGCTCAACGTAGGCCATCTTTAGCAAATCTTGATTCATATTTTTTATTTGCTTGTTGTTTATGATATTGGATACTAATCTGATTCTTTACCCAGGACGATGTCTCTACAACTAGATCAAAAGAGGAAGCGTTGAGGTAAAAAACACTAGAACTACAAGGCAACCAACAAACAAATATTAAGTATAATTAACTGTAATTGTAGTATGTGATCTAATTAAAAATATGGTTTGATAATTTGGCAGGGTATGAATCCACTTATGTTTGTATTCGCGCTTGTAGCCAATGCAACATATGTTGGTAGTATTCTTGTCCGAACAACTGAATGGGACAACATCAAACCAAACCTCCCTTGGTTGCTTGATGCTATTGTCTGCGTCGTACTCGATCTATTTGTATCCTTTCTAACTATTTTCACAATCTCAAAAATGAAAAATAAGAATGATCACATTCCCATTATGTTTTTATTTTGCTACCTTAATCCAAAAAAAACGTAACAGATAATATTGCAGTATATCTACTACAAGTATTGCAGGTCAGAGAGCATAAAAACTGAAGAAGACGGCTATGGAGATTATGTCCAAGCAAGCAAAACTTTTGTTTCGTGAATCACTATTTGATTTTCTTTTGGTCTTTCTTTTAAGTACTAGGTGATACCCCGTGCTACAGCACGAAATTATATATTTTGTTAGTTACTTTTTTTTTTGTAATTTATATTTTTGTAATATAGTTTTTTTTTACTATTTTCTTTATTAATGTTTATTTGTATATTTGGGGTTATACAGTAAATTGGAAATTCTAATAGTAGTTTGTAAAATGTAGATTTTCACGAAAACAGACACACCGTAATATTGGATAGTAGTTTTGTAAGAGAATAGACACTCCACAATATCGGATAATAGTTTTGTATGAGGATAGACACACCACAATATCAGATAGTAGTTTTGTAAAAATATGAGTTTTTCTTTATTTTGGTTTGTTGTCAAAAGAGGAGAAGCTGCTTGTTAAATTTTAGTGTGAGATATTTCAATGGTTAGGAAACCATTGTATTTATAGCGAGATTAGGTATATTTAGGTTATCATTTAGAAGTTAATATTTGATATTTCAAATATTAATAAAATTGTAAAAAAACCAATTTAATTTATAGTTTGATAAAA
The DNA here is from genome assembly GCF_000633955.1 of Camelina sativa. NCBI lineage: Eukaryota > Viridiplantae > Streptophyta > Magnoliopsida > Brassicales > Brassicaceae > Camelina > Camelina sativa. The sequence goes on from NC_025694.1 coordinate 1,639,531, forward strand.
ATACCTGTTTTAACTGGTTTAACTCAAACTTTTTTTAGATTTTAAAAATTTTAAGAGTAAAAATAATAATATTACTTAAATATTTTATAAAATTAAATATATTATAATATTTTAAACTTTCGATGGAGTTCAAATATTTATAATAATTTAAACATTCTATAAAAATTTAAATATTTATAATCTTTTAAACTTTTTATAAAAACGTAAATATATTATAATATATATATTTACTTTTTAAAATTTTAAATATGCTCCAATATAGAACCAAATTAAACTGTTAAATTTGGATACCTGATAAATCAAGCTTCCTACTCATTTGTACTCAAAACATATTAGTCATATATTTATAGTGATTATGAATCATATTCCAAAATATTTAGTTGATGTGGAATATACAGTACACATTTTTTGTAAATTAGTTTACAACTTTACATATATATAATTTCTGCGTTTTTTATTCTTTCCATATATACTAATCATAATTAATTACTATAATATCGTTAAGGAAATATTGAAAAATCTAAACTAAATGATGATTTGTTTTTATTTAATTGTATCAAGTTGATTTTTTGTTTCCGTAAATATCTCACAATATAAAAGCAAATCAAATAAGTTTACATATATATACAATTTCGTATTTAATCTATTGATTATTTTGTATCAACAAAGTCACAATCCATAAGTATTAAAGATTTCTCCTTATTATTAATATTTGTAATAATTATAGGGATTAAGTATGATAGTAGTTAATATTCGATATTACTGAAGCCATTAAATACTCGGATAGCATTTTTCTTATTTATAGGGATTCTACCTCTGTTTGGCGACATGAATAATTATTCTAAAAACAAAGAATATACAGGATCCGAATATTATAATCCTGGATTACAAACGGATCCGCGAGTTTTATTTCTTCTATTACCGGGTTAAAGAGGATCCGCGTCCCGACCCGATCATAATTAAGTGGACGATTAAGGGGTATAATGTTTATTTATTGAAATCGAAACTATAGAGTAATTTAATTAAATTAAATTATTCTCTAATCATTTTTAATGAAAAACGTACCAAAACAAAATTATAGTCCAAATTGAGTCTAGTGGTACTTCTACTTTACATTATTGATCACAACGTTCCAATGGGCCTTTACTAATTGGGTTCATAATTTTTCTTTATCCATAATTAGTTTTTAGATTAGTGAAAATTTCTTAATTACTTTACTAATTGGAACCACCCAGTGACAGTTTCAACCTTCAATTAAAAAAATACGCAATGTTATGGACTTGGCATATTATATATGCATGCCTGCATGCATCTTCTTAATTACTATATGCACGTAAGACAATGATCAAATTTTATTTCGGACTCTAATGCACAAGTTACAAAAAAAAAAAAAAAAAAAA
>NC_025694.1:1641382-1648085 GCF_000633955.1 Camelina sativa
AGTTTGGTCTTAAATAGTTTATCCATCTTAGTCAGCAACTCTTTCCACAGATACATATAAATCGAAGAAGATTAAAAAAAAACTAATGATGTTATGTAAACAAAAAATCATACAAAGAAACTAATGAGAGAATGGCTGCAATAATCATACCACCAATTGAGCACTGCACATGATTTTTTATATATCTAAACGGAAGAACTGAGGAAGATATAAATAATGATTGGAATCTAAATTATTACCATCAATTGAGATGGTTTAATTTAAGAATATATATTAGTTTTTTGAAGATAAATCCCAAGATCTAGTCATCTAGAGGGAGAAAAAAATTTGACGACAAAGAACAAAAGAAAACATGTTTTTGACTCTCTCGTTAGTCAGAGTCGGTCAAGCTCTGAAACAAAAATTTAAACTTACCTATAATTTTTTGTATCGAACCTGTACACCGATCCCTTCCAAATAGGTAAATTGCCTTCTTTGTAAAGTCAAAAAAGTATTGGACGAGGTACAACTCTCTTCGTTTATGTTTGAGTAATTATGTAACTTCTGATCATTATTCTCTTATTCAATATTTGAAGGCAATTACCTATGTGGAGAAGATCAATGTACAGGTTCGGGAGTTAGCTGATGTCATCTCAAATGTCTCCGAGCCTGTGTATCTTCGACACTGTAAGATTGTCTGGATGGATCATGCGACATGCTGCTGTGGACTTTATTCCCAACTGTATGCCGAAGAGATCTTGTTGCAACCGTCTCCTCTCAAAAGCCTTGTAGGTTAGCAGCACTAGGCATAGAGATTGTCTAGTTCTCTGTTAGCATGTTTTTTCAGATAACTTTGTCTATAAATTTTCTCACTTCGTGAACCTTGTATAAATCTTTTTTTGTCGGCATAAAGAATATATATTAGTAGAAGAGAAGAGAAAGAGTTGATATATCGCAACTGATACTCACATCACGTGTGTCACTAGCACCATTTTGACCAACTTTTTTTGTTTATTAGGAAGTCAATATAGAATTTGATGATCCATTGCTATTGCGAGGTTAATGAATTGGGTAACATTGCAGTTTCCTATATTCTTATTTTCCTTCTTTTGGCTGTACCTAGAGATGTTTTTGCATCTTACAAGGGCGTCCCTTAACATCCTCGCTTAGGTCCTGATTTATTTGTAAAAATATTCTTTGTTCATTTGCTGGAAATAATTTGTTTAAAAAATGTACGAGTAGTAAATTGGGATCTATGTATATTGCACCTGCACTGTATAATAATTAAACAAATTAAGAAAATCCAAACTAATTCGATTCATTAACTTTCGCGTTTTTTCTAGATGTATGGAAACACAATGAAGTTTATATACAGAAATAAGATGTTACATGAGAGAGATGAATCGACAAGACAAATAAGATGACCCTTTTTAATCAGAATGTATAGAGCCCAATAATCATATCATTCTAACACTCCCCTCGATCACATTGCAAAATAAGGATTTTCTTAGGAATGGACTGCAACAACAGAGGAAAAATCGAGAAAGTGAAGGGGACACTGGAAAAGTCGAAGCAAAATTTCAGACAAAATGGCGAACTAAGCAATGACATTTTTACTTTACCTTCGAGAATATCAATAAGACATCGCATTATCTCTATGTCATCTTCGAAGCTTTTAGATTTTATTTTGCCAAACAAGACGAGAGCACAAATGAGACGGAGGCAAAAAGTAAGAGAAGACCAAAAAAAGAGACGGTTCCTGTTAACATATGATTCATGTTGTTGTTACATCACTCTCAATGTCACGAGTATCTACCATCCAAAACAGAGATAGATTCAACTTTTTGTTTGACGATTAACTATCCTCAACTATTTGTATCGTATATATATGTATCCTGGCTGAAATTATACCCCCACATGGAAGAAATACAAGTATCTGTAGCAGACATCTGAATGCTAGATTCAGTTTCCACATGTAATTTGGCCATGTGCAGATAAATGCCAGATAACATCTACACACAATGCTTCTCAAAGTTAAAAGAAATCAAATACTAACCTTCACCTAGGACTGTGCTTTCATCATAACGAGATTATAGAGGAGAACTAGATTTAACAATTGCAATTTTAAACCACCAAACTATGCACAATCGTACAAAATTTCATCCTTGACTATAATCATTTACAGTTTTGTTTCCAAACTGTGCACAATCCTACAAATTTCATCCTTAACCTTAGGCACTTGCGTTCGTTACAGCAGGGTCCGGACAAAACTTAATGCACCAAAATGGCGAGCTAAGCAATTCCACATATATAGAGAGAGCAACGATAAAGCAAACAATAACCAAACATTGAGTCATATGTGATATAATTAATAGTTCAAACAAGGATTGAGAAGATTAACTGGAATATCACCGCTATATGAGTTTGAAGACAGCACTGGACCACTCAGTATTCCCGCAGATATAGCATCCTGGCGCCTCTCCATGGAAACCTCGGCAGAGCAAAGCTCATATTCTCAGAATCTCCAAGATGTGCGTTCCAGGAGATAACAATGTTCCCAAGTTGATTGATGGGAACATCACACATTCACACACGGACAGAATTAGAGAATAAGACCTTAACGCTATATGAATTTGAGAGACGATCAAGACTGAAGACAACATTGGACCACTCAATCTTCCCCCAAATCTCGTTACCATCCCGCCTCTCTAAAGAAATCTCTGCAGACCAACGCTCCATTGTCTCAGAATTTGCAAGATGCGCGTTCCAGAAGATGACAATGTTTCCAACCGAGTTACTACAGAGTCTGCTAATTTCATATCTGACTTTGGTCTTTGTTGACCGTTGATACTAAGATTTTTGTGTCTCCTAGTAGGTTCAATTAACCTTATACAGTTGTAATACTTAAGGTGTCAATCCAGTTGGGAAACTTTACTAACAATTAAAATGCAATCAAGAAATCACAAGTCAAGCCAATTCAAATAGAGTGTTTGTCTAACAGTCCTAGAATGATGACAATACAAAAACAGAAATGAGTCACAGAACTAGAAACGAGAATGCATGACGAGAAACTAAAATGAATGAAAACGGAGACGAGTCTAAGCATGAACTAAAAATCAAGAAACGAAACAGTCTCAGGAATGTAATAAAAATCAGAAAGAAAGAAGTCCTAAGGATGGGAGTAATTGATGTCGGTGGAGTATCCTAGTCTATAGAGTGTTTAACATACCACAAACAAACTATCCCTAAACAATGAACATCACAACTTCGCTAATCCAATCTCTTGACAAAAGCTACTCAAACTCAACCACTTCCAAACCTAGCTCTCGCTAGAGAAACATGATCAAGCATGGCATGAAAAACAAGTTCATTCACGTCAACAAACATCCTAGACAACTAATCTCTTAGGCTAGGAACGTAAGTCTCTGGCACTAGTTGGTCAGACATTTCATCGAACACCTTTTGGGTGCGGAAATGTCTAAAACCTAGTTCCAATTGATCAGAGAGAAACAAGTATTTCTAACTCTAGTCCAGAAGGGAATCATACAAATCAAAGCTTAAACACTCTACATCCTAAGATTCTCCACCTAATCTATCTCATCCTCAAGAACTACTACACTACTCAGATCCGAAAATCATCATCAAAGATGCAAACCCAGAAAACATTGAAACAAGCATTCTTAGATAGATTTAAAAGTAAATAACAACTTGTAAAAGAAATCAAATGAAAATACTGAATAAACTCAAAGATGTCGGAATAGTCTGAGAACGTTTTTTGGTGGCTAGGGTAAAACCTTCAGAACAAAACGAGATAAAAGATTCCTCTCAGCAAAGACTTAACAAAATGTATATATAGTAGTCCAACATGGAAAGCCCTAAAACTTAAAATGACAAGGTAAAGCGTTGGTTTGGTAATCTCCTGAAGCGTGTGAAACCAAACGTCTTTCTTCCCATCATGTGCGATCGAGTCCGTGCGCGTCGAATGGAATGCGTGGCGGGAGAGCATGGCTCGATCAAACAAGCTGGAACGCGTGGCGGGGGAGCATAGCTCGATCAAACAAGCTGGAGTGCGTGGCGGGGGAGCATGGCTCGATCAGACAAGCTGGAGTGCGTGGCAGGGGAGCATGGCTCGATCAAACAAGCTGGAGTGCGTGGCGGGAGAGCATGGCTCGAGCGTGGTGTATACGCATTCACTAAAACGATGATAAGTCTTGAACCATACCTCCGATTGGCTTGAAATAAACGGCGTTGGAAAGATAACTCAATTCTCTACAACTTTGATGAAGACGTCGAAAGCTAAATCCCACTCGAGTGGAACGGCTCGAACGGATGGCTCGATTGACGCTTCCCAGAGATGGATCGGACGACAATGGCTCGGACGACAATGGCTCGAACGACAATGGCTCGGACGAGAATGACTTCCAACGTCTCCTAAATACCTGAAATACTCCAAAATGCACAATGTATGCAAGGATGATGCAAAAACTACCTAAACATGCAAAGTGTATAGAAAGGACTAGAAAATGAAGCAAAACAATGTGTTATCCTAGCTAAATGCATGATAAATATATGCTAAGGAGAGACAAAATATAAACATATCAACCGTTCATCAAAGGTATCGACGATGATGTATCTAGAACTAGAGAGATACAATTGCAGCTCTTCCAAACCTTTCACATCCTTCCAATCCAACTCATCTGGCTGACACCACCGTATCCTCCCGCGAGTACCACGACAGTATAACAATTTCCCAATGACACACCAATCGTGTCTGTTTCCTAGCTTGGAATCTCTCTTCCCGCTTCTCCAAAATTTACCTTCACTTGGCAAAAGGTTGAAGCTCTGGTCATCGTCATCCACGGCGTAAACCTTCTTCTCCTCCTCTATCACCACAATTTGGTTGATATTATGTGCCAACTTGGGAGTAGTGAAGTAACTACACCAAGTTTGGGTCTTTGGATCGAATACCTCCGCCCAGTTTGAGGAATCATCAACTTCCTCTCTTCGGCACCCTCCAAAAACGTAAATCTTTCCGTCTACTAGGCTTACCGAGGGGGAAACACGAGCCATCTTCATGGACGGGACGCAACACCATCTCTGAGAGAAACAGTCGAGGAACAAGACTTCGGGAGTTGGATCGCCGTTTATGATTCCACCAATTACATAGATTCCCCAATCCACCACCACGAAAGAGGATGACTCTGGAGCCAAACAGGGGTGCGATGGGATCGGCTTCAGCCAAGGGTACCTGTGAGGACGAACCAACGTGGGGTTGGGTCAGGTAAGATCCGCAAGTAGACGTAGAAAGACGCCTCCGTGCAACCAATGAGTGATCGCGAGCGGCAGAGCTCAGGGGAAGCCACAAAAGTGCGGTGTCTCTTGGAGACGAGAGATAAGGCTGCTTGGTCCAATCTCGAGGCGAGCCAAGTAACTCACAACCACCTCGTCCGACAATCCAGACCACGACGGAGACGCCTCTTTCATCTTCTTCCTCCTTTTATCTTCTGGCTCGGCGTAATTGGACGACATCGTCGTCGACTGCTCTAGCATTCCCAATTCACAACTCTGTACACCAAAAATTACAGATCTCCACGATCTGATTTATTGGTTATGGATTGATATCAATCTTTTCTTGCGATAAAATTTCTCCTTCTTTAGATCGGCGGATCTGGTGAAGAGAGAGACGGTTTCCGACACAAACTAGTTTATAAACTTGTATGGTTTTTTAACAAAAAAAAAAAGTAAAGGAAGAAACAAGTAGTACTTGTACTTTTTCCTACTTTTTTACTCTGTACTTGTACCTTTTCTTTTACTCTGTACTTGTGATTTTGCTTTGTCTTGTAGTTGTCGGCCTAAGGTATTTGACTTGTATTTGGGTATTTAGACAAACTGGAGAAATCAAATTTACATATCTGGGCCTCATTATTCTGTAAGCTCTTTTACTATGGGATTTAATAATACACATTTGGGCCTTATTACTATGCAGGCTTTGATCTTCCTCATCCAATCCACCATTCCCTTTAAACCTAGTAAACCTTCTTGTCATGCCGTATTTTGGACGTAAATAATCTAAGCCCTTGCATTACTTAGTTAAAAAAGTGGTCTATAATCAATTAATTTACTACTAGGTGTACACCATACTAGAGTAAATTAATAATACACAAAACTAGATTAAGGAGACGGAGATAATTAGATCAAGTTATCAATTTTCCAAGTAAAAGAAAAAAATTGGATTTGGTTTGCTTTGTTGAGTATCTAAAGGATCATCAACCCATGATGAGATTCTTCTCCGTTACGTTGGCTGGTAATTCAATCTCCGGCGAAGTGTTGTTGATACGGCGTCGCATAGGAGAATGCATTCTCAAATAAAAGTTGAGGAAAAGCAACAAAATCGCACCGTTGAGAACCGAGTTTAAACCCCACGCGCCGATCCCATTGCATCCACCTTTAAAGAGGTGCATCGTAAGAACCCCAGCGTGAGACACGAGATTGCAGCCCACGAGAACCAACTGACAATTCACCACAAACGAAGGGAAAGCCAAACCGGGTAAACCAAACCCGGTCCAGAATCTGTACCCGTAAACCACCGAGTAAACCAGCGTCGTCGATAAAATCGCTAGAATCTGGTACGACTGCGAGAATTCGAGCCAGAGGAACGACGTGAAGGCCATGGCGGAGTTGCAGAAGAGCTGTGACACGGCGAGTCTCCGGCGACGCAAAACGG
>NC_025694.1:1651581-1653081 GCF_000633955.1 Camelina sativa
CCCACGAGAACCAACTGACAATTCACCACAAACGAAGGGAAAGCCAAACCGGGTAAACCAAACCCGGTCCAGAATCTGTACCCGTAAACCACCGAGTAAACCAGCGTCGTCGATAAAATCGCTAGAATCTGGTACGACTGCGAGAATTCGAGCCAGAGGAACGACGTGAAGGCCATGGCGGAGTTGCAGAAGAGCTGTGACACGGCGAGTCTCCGGCGACGCAAAACGGCGAAGATCGTACGAAACATGTGGAGGAAACGTGTGAGGTAAAACGCGTATGACCAAAAGAAGACACGACCGGAGGGACGAGTCCCGAGAGGGAAGCAGAGAAGCCACTGGAGAGGAGTGGCGGTTTTGCTCCGCCGCCAGAACCACCGTGTATCACGGATCTCCGCGGCGGCTGAGAGGAGAATTCCGGCGAAAATGGTGGCGGAGAGAAGTGACATGAGAAGGCTGTGGAGTTCGGGGATGTGGCCTAAAGGAACGGACCGGTTACGGCGGAGTACGGCGGAGAGGATGATGTGGAGGGTGGAGGAGACGGCGATGTAGAGAGATATTGAGGTGAAGAGGAAAGACCACGTGGAGCCCCATGATTGGCTGTTGCTCCAACGGAACCCGACGATGTATGGATGCTCTGAGAGGTAGTATGTGAGAGAGTTGATCAGAGCCGTTGACATGGTTTGATTTTGATCGGACGGTGTCGGTGATGGTGGTGATCACGGTGACTCTTCTTCTTTCTCTCGAGTGTGTCTCTAGCTTATATGTGTGCGTGCATCTTTTTTTACATATTTAAGCTTTTTAAAAAGGATGATTTATATCGTTTTCGTTTTCCCAATAATTGGTGTAACGAAATGGCCGGTCTTTTCATGAAAGCAAAATAATGTGGACCAATATTAATTGTCATATTAAATTTCCAATGTGAATTGATTTTGTTAAACGTTAATGAAAATTACGGTCTTAATTGAATTTTACCTTTATAGTCGAAATAGCAAACTATATTTGAATAGAAAAATTGGTACACGTCAAGTTGATCATTAGATTAGATACATTAACGTTTAAGTGTCTATGTCTAGATAAAAAAAGCAGGTGGGAAAACCAAAGAAGAACCTCTCTGGACATAAACTGTGTCTATATCTTCGTGGTTAAGAGTTTAATTAGTTTACTCAAGGAGGGGTAGATGAGAAAGAGAGCATTACTTTAAAAAGTTAAAACAACATGTAAACATCGGAATATGCGACCTGGCGATTGTTACGAAGATGAATCATCAGTAAGGCACAGTAACGAGTTATTAATTTATTTCACACAATTTGATGACCAGCTAAGATAAATCAAGATAATTTGATACGTATCGAATAAATTTAGTAAAAAAAAGTTGTCCTAATTGTTGTTTTGGCAATACGTACGCGTTATAGTACTTCTTTTTATTCTTATGAGTTAAAGAAATTATTTATTGCGTTTAAGTACCAAACAATGAAACAATGGATTAAACTATTAAACTAG
>NC_025694.1:1654380-1694224 GCF_000633955.1 Camelina sativa
AAAGGTTGAAGCTCTGGTCATCGTCATCCACGGCGTAAACCTTCTTCTCCTCCTCTATCACCACAATTTGGTTGATATTATGTGCCAACTTGGGAGTAGTGAAGTAACTACACCAAGTTTGGGTCTTTGGATCGAATACCTCCGCCCAGTTTGAGGAATCATCAACTTCCTCTCTTCGGCACCCTCCAAAAACGTAAATCTTTCCGTCTACTAGGCTTACCGAGGGGGAAACACGAGCCATCTTCATGGACGGGACGCAACACCATCTCTGAGAGAAACAGTCGAGGAACAAGACTTCGGGAGTTGGATCGCCGTTTATGATTCCACCAATTACATAGATTCCCCAATCCACCACCACGAAAGAGGATGACTCTGGAGCCAAACAGGGGTGCGATGGGATCGGCTTCAGCCAAGGGTACCTGTGAGGACGAACCAACGTGGGGTTGGGTCAGGTAAGATCCGCAAGTAGACGTAGAAAGACGCCTCCGTGCAACCAATGAGTGATCGCGAGCGGCAGAGCTCAGGGGAAGCCACAAAAGTGCGGTGTCTCTTGGAGACGAGAGATAAGGCTGCTTGGTCCAATCTCGAGGCGAGCCAAGTAACTCACAACCACCTCGTCCGACAATCCAGACCACGACGGAGACGCCTCTTTCATCTTCTTCCTCCTTTTATCTTCTGGCTCGGCGTAATTGGACGACATCGTCGTCGACTGCTCTAGCATTCCCAATTCACAACTCTGTACACCAAAAATTACAGATCTCCACGATCTGATTTATTGGTTATGGATTGATATCAATCTTTTCTTGCGATAAAATTTCTCCTTCTTTAGATCGGCGGATCTGGTGAAGAGAGAGACGGTTTCCGACACAAACTAGTTTATAAACTTGTATGGTTTTTTAACAAAAAAAAAAAGTAAAGGAAGAAACAAGTAGTACTTGTACTTTTTCCTACTTTTTTACTCTGTACTTGTACCTTTTCTTTTACTCTGTACTTGTGATTTTGCTTTGTCTTGTAGTTGTCGGCCTAAGGTATTTGACTTGTATTTGGGTATTTAGACAAACTGGAGAAATCAAATTTACATATCTGGGCCTCATTATTCTGTAAGCTCTTTTACTATGGGATTTAATAATACACATTTGGGCCTTATTACTATGCAGGCTTTGATCTTCCTCATCCAATCCACCATTCCCTTTAAACCTAGTAAACCTTCTTGTCATGCCGTATTTTGGACGTAAATAATCTAAGCCCTTGCATTACTTAGTTAAAAAAGTGGTCTATAATCAATTAATTTACTACTAGGTGTACACCATACTAGAGTAAATTAATAATACACAAAACTAGATTAAGGAGACGGAGATAATTAGATCAAGTTATCAATTTTCCAAGTAAAAGAAAAAAATTGGATTTGGTTTGCTTTGTTGAGTATCTAAAGGATCATCAACCCATGATGAGATTCTTCTCCGTTACGTTGGCTGGTAATTCAATCTCCGGCGAAGTGTTGTTGATACGGCGTCGCATAGGAGAATGCATTCTCAAATAAAAGTTGAGGAAAAGCAACAAAATCGCACCGTTGAGAACCGAGTTTAAACCCCACGCGCCGATCCCATTGCATCCACCTTTAAAGAGGTGCATCGTAAGAACCCCAGCGTGAGACACGAGATTGCAGCCCACGAGAACCAACTGACAATTCACCACAAACGAAGGGAAAGCCAAACCGGGTAAACCAAACCCGGTCCAGAATCTGTACCCGTAAACCACCGAGTAAACCAGCGTCGTCGATAAAATCGCTAGAATCTGGTACGACTGCGAGAATTCGAGCCAGAGGAACGACGTGAAGGCCATGGCGGAGTTGCAGAAGAGCTGTGACACGGCGAGTCTCCGGCGACGCAAAACGGCGAAGATCGTACGAAACATGTGGAGGAAACGTGTGAGGTAAAACGCGTATGACCAAAAGAAGACACGACCGGAGGGACGAGTCCCGAGAGGGAAGCAGAGAAGCCACTGGAGAGGAGTGGCGGTTTTGCTCCGCCGCCAGAACCACCGTGTATCACGGATCTCCGCGGCGGCTGAGAGGAGAATTCCGGCGAAAATGGTGGCGGAGAGAAGTGACATGAGAAGGCTGTGGAGTTCGGGGATGTGGCCTAAAGGAACGGACCGGTTACGGCGGAGTACGGCGGAGAGGATGATGTGGAGGGTGGAGGAGACGGCGATGTAGAGAGATATTGAGGTGAAGAGGAAAGACCACGTGGAGCCCCATGATTGGCTGTTGCTCCAACGGAACCCGACGATGTATGGATGCTCTGAGAGGTAGTATGTGAGAGAGTTGATCAGAGCCGTTGACATGGTTTGATTTTGATCGGACGGTGTCGGTGATGGTGGTGATCACGGTGACTCTTCTTCTTTCTCTCGAGTGTGTCTCTAGCTTATATGTGTGCGTGCATCTTTTTTTACATATTTAAGCTTTTTAAAAAGGATGATTTATATCGTTTTCGTTTTCCCAATAATTGGTGTAACGAAATGGCCGGTCTTTTCATGAAAGCAAAATAATGTGGACCAATATTAATTGTCATATTAAATTTCCAATGTGAATTGATTTTGTTAAACGTTAATGAAAATTACGGTCTTAATTGAATTTTACCTTTATAGTCGAAATAGCAAACTATATTTGAATAGAAAAATTGGTACACGTCAAGTTGATCATTAGATTAGATACATTAACGTTTAAGTGTCTATGTCTAGATAAAAAAAGCAGGTGGGAAAACCAAAGAAGAACCTCTCTGGACATAAACTGTGTCTATATCTTCGTGGTTAAGAGTTTAATTAGTTTACTCAAGGAGGGGTAGATGAGAAAGAGAGCATTACTTTAAAAAGTTAAAACAACATGTAAACATCGGAATATGCGACCTGGCGATTGTTACGAAGATGAATCATCAGTAAGGCACAGTAACGAGTTATTAATTTATTTCACACAATTTGATGACCAGCTAAGATAAATCAAGATAATTTGATACGTATCGAATAAATTTAGTAAAAAAAAGTTGTCCTAATTGTTGTTTTGGCAATACGTACGCGTTATAGTACTTCTTTTTATTCTTATGAGTTAAAGAAATTATTTATTGCGTTTAAGTACCAAACAATGAAACAATGGATTAAACTATTAAACTAGTATCCTAATCGTTATTATGGAAGGAACTGTAATATACATCTCTTTCACTATGAGTAATTCGGTTTTGTCCACGTGATATTATTTTCAACAAAGTGACTCTTTTTCTTTTGTCTCATTTTCTTGTGGCCTACCAAACTCAGATTTTTTAGTTTACACGGTCGTAGTTCATTTCCTTGTGAATTAATCAAAAGGAGACTTGGACGGTGAACATACAACAACTACTCCCACGCAGAACATGCTCTACCCATCATTAATGTAAGTCCGACGTTATTAAGCATATGTTATACATGTTCTATTTAGAAACTAATACTGTACTATCATTTAGAAGCTCCATGGAAAACGGATACGTGGTATTTATAAGAACACAACGACTGAATACATAATGTATACATAAGCTCTCCTCACCTAAAGCCAATGATTTGGCTAGGGATATTGCTTTAAGTGTTACACGGGATGGACGATTCACGTTATATTTGGCTTTGGGTGGTCCGGCATGGTTACACAACTTGATTGAGGGTGACAAACGCGATGGAGATTGAGTTCTTGCACGTTTTGGATTGCTCTTTTTTCAGGATTTTGTCTTTAATTTTTGTCAAGTTTTCATTTTGCTTCAATTTTGTTCCCAAACTTCTAGTTAATTTATAAAAGCAGCCTTAAAAAAAAAAAAAAGGGGGTTTGATATATATATGATAGAGGTTTATCACAGTATATCATTACAAATGATTCTTTTTATCTACTCTTCGAAATTACATAAGCCGCACTATTAGAACCTTTTTTTCTCTGTCTTATTCTCTTTTTTTTTTTTTTTATTGTCCCTAGAAAGATTATGCAGTTATCAAAATAGTTGTTGTACACAATTTTGGGGGTCAGTTTTTATCTTTCTCAGGTTAGGTAGGATAAGGAAACACCAAAAAAATCAATTCTGTAGAGTTCCAAGAATCTTGGAAACAGCAGCAGAAGGTTTGGGATTAAACAGCTTCTTCAGCTCATCGTACCTCCCAACATCAAAATCCTGAGTTTTCATCAGTTTCCTCTGTCTAGCCTCAAACCTGCTTTGGTAAAACCCTTCAAAGGAAGGCTCCCTCGATGTCCTGAGGAAAAAAGTGTAACCCGCCATGAAATATACCGATGTGACATAGAAACAGATTGGCTCCATAACATCCCAGGTGAGATCCCAGAACGTTAGCCTCATGAACCCTGCGGTCTGGATGATCAAGTAACCTAGACCAGCCCAAAGCTCTCTTCTCACCAAAGAATGTGCTTTCTCGTCTATGACCGTCTTTATGGCTTCAAGCTCTTTTAGTTCATTTCTTCTTGGGTCATTTGGGCTACGGATCTGTGGTAAAGGAAGCAAGCCTTCAATGGACTTGGTTACCTGATCACACACAGGAAAAAGACCAAAATCAGAAAACTGTTGGGTAAAACAAGAACTTCACCTCCTCTTTTAAGCTTTAGTGACAGGAATAACATTCAAAACACACAAAACAGCTTATGATCAGCGATACTAATGACTAATTTTTGAATTAGTCCACCCTCATAAGAAAAGGCACCGATGAGCAAAGAAACCATAGAAACAGAGAACAACACACAACTAAAACTTAAATCAATTATCTTTCCCATCAGATTTGATGACCAGTTATGCAATTTTTTTTTTCTTTGGGTTTTGGTATCAAACCCAAGGCCTCCATAGAAAGTGTTCCTCTTTGTCACCACTTCAAACTGAGAACCCTCCTACATGCATCTAGGTGACACAGAGGTTTCCGAATCTCCTGTTGAGAATTCGATGCACAAGAAAAGAATTCAACCGTAACAAACAAACAAAAAAAAAATATATCAGTTTTCAATAGCTTCCAAATCAAATCAAACCAACAAAGAAACGTACAAAAAACTTTGAAGGAACCTAACTGCTCTTTTGTTTAACAACACACACAACAAACACGAAGGTCGTATCATGCAAATGGAAGAGAAACATAAAACAAGAGGAGGGAGAAGAAGTTATACCTGATCAGGTCTTAAACAAACAGAATCACCCAAAACGATTACGTTTCCAGAATCGTCAAGCATCTTAGCGATCCAAGGTCCTTGAGAAGGATCCAACGAAGAATCACTACAAACACGTACGAAATCAGAGTAACGAATCCAGATTTTCCCGGTCTCCAACAGCTTCGTTTTAACAACTTCGATCTGTGACGCTCTTAGCAACTTCTTAACGTCTTGCACTGTAAGCCCCAACGACTCCGTCTCCTCCTTATCCTTCTCCACCATCCGATGATGAGAAAGCCCGTCTAATCGGATCCTGTCCTTGTTCACATCCATTTCTCGAAGCTTCTCAATCAAACCCTCCCCAATCGACATCTTCATAGTACCATCCGCCCGACTCATTGAGATTTTGTGCAAAAACCTCCTAGAAATCGTCAAATCACCAGGCTCCGGATCAATCGTGGCTTCTCCTAGATCGTTAGGAACCCTAGTTCGCAGGGCTAACGAAGAAGACGAGATACGACAGTTCATTAAACCCTGCGACGCCATTTTTGACATATTGAACAAACGATGCGACAAAAGCTTATTCATCATCACCATTGCAAATACAAAGAGAAAAAAAAAGAAAATGAATTTGATTTTCAATAAACTTAGTTGAGAAAATTGAAACAGCAAGTAAGAGCTTTATATAGGTAACCAAAGTCCTCTGTTACAGAACAGAACATTACGTTAACTCTTCTCTCAAAGTCTTGTTGTGCCGGAAGATCATACACGTCAGCAGAGATATCACGAGATATTCAATATTACGCTGCCTTTTCGTGAATATGAGCTCGAGATTTTGATAGCTGACTACCGTCCACGTGGTTGGATTTATGTTGATGATACGGCGGTGCCTCCATAACCGTCCGATTTACATTTCCTCCTTTTTTATTTATTAACATATCTCAAATAAATTTTTTGGAAAACAGATTTAGGAAAAAAAAAGGCAAAAACGTGTCGCCACATTTTCTGTTTTATCTTGTTTACGTGTAGTTAATGAGAAGTTTATCTCTTGCATTTAGTACGTCAATGGTAATATTAAAGCGATTATTATTATTTTGGGTGATGTAATAATGTCTATATAAGGAAACACAGATTTTTTTTTCTTTTTTAAACAATGACGTGTTGCCACATTTTTCTGTTTTTAACTTTTTATCTTTTACAACTAGTAAGTGTGATGTAATAATGTGTGTGTATGGTAATTTTTAACACACGGACGTGTCGCCACATTTTCTGTTTTATCTTCTAAAATGGTGAGTTACAATTTACAAGAAATATAAAATTTTGTGTGTGTAAACGAATATTATCATCGGTTTGTGTCTAAAATACATTATGAACTGGTTTAATACAAATTGGTGAGGTTTTAATTGTTGGTTTAAAGTTTTGGTTTAGGTTTATATGGCGCTTGTAAATAATGAGCTCTTGAATTCATTTCCCCAAATGAGTATGGTTACCCTTAAAATGGTAATATCTCTAAATATAAATTAGTCTTATCTCCAAAGATTAATCATGATTCTTGGATAACCTGTAAGACTAATGAAACATATAGTATAATACTAGTAAGAATCATGATTAATGTTTGGAGATATGACTAATTTATAAAAATCTTTAAATAAAAATTAGTCTTATTGTGTGGGATAATTATGTATTTCATTTCACTTAGAAAAACAACAAGAGAAACACATGGGATGATCTCTCTACCATTAGGGCAACAATATCGGTAGTATCTTAGGAAAAGGTTGTTAAACACTGTTTTAGTTTTTTATGAATTAATTGTGTTTTGTTTTGAATATAAGAACCCATGAACTCTTAGTTAAAATTTTCTCCTTCAATGGTAGGTTCTAATTTTGGGTTTCTTATTTTTGAAAATAATGTTTTTTGAAATTTAAGAATTTTAAATAGAATAGAAGTAAGATTTTATAATAACAGAAAATATTGTGTGGGATAATTATGTATTTCATTTCACTTAGAAAAACAACAAGACAAACACATGGGATGATCTCTCTACCATTAGGGCAACAATATCGGTAGTATCTTAGGAAGAGGTTGTTAAACACTGTTTTAGTTTTTTATGAATTAATTGTGTTTTGTTTTGAATATAAGAACCCATGAACTCTTAGTTAAAATTTTCTCCTCCAATGTAAGTTCTAATTTTGGGTTTTTTATTTTTGAAAATAATGTTTTTTGAAATTTAAGAATTTTAAATAGAATAGAAGTAAGATTTTATAATAACAGAAAATATTACATTTAATTAATTTTAGAACATACAAAACATAATTAAAACGTTAATACATACAATAGAATAGAAGTGCAATTCATATTTTATTACTTATTGATGTATCCATAAATTTAGTGTGCAAAGAAAATAAAATAAATAAAAATAAATGGTTTTGAAACCCAAATATTTTTCACCCATGATGTTTGTTTTCATGAGAAACTCAAAACTCACAATACCACAAAAGAAAAAAAAACTGAAAGTAAAATTTACCAAACCATTACAAGGACTTAGAGCTCATATAGCAGAGATACTTATGAATTTCTTCACTCGGCTCTAGATTGACCAGCTCGAGAAGAGAGGATGATACCAACAATGAGACCGTACAGCGCAAGTGCTTCAGCAAATATGAGAATCAGAATCATTCCCACGAACAACTTTGGTTGTTGCGCATTGGCTCTGCATCACACAAAGACACAAGATTACAAAGACAAACACACTAACATTATAACACACACATAGCAACGATATCAGGAGCTACTGCTAACTCATATACCCTTAGATTCTCACATCCAGTAACAACAACTAACACAACCAATTTCTAACAGAAAAGTAAAAGACTTTACGATACCAAATCAAGAAAGAACAGCTCTAGTATGAAAAGAACTAAGCTTTCGTGATATTGAATCAATCAAAAACTACCTTGATGTTCAACTTCATCATCACAGGTTCATAAAGTTTGAATATTTTCGTGACTCAAAGTATGAACAAAGAATCGAGATTTGACAGAGAATCAAACCAAACCAAACAAGCCTAAGATATGTTTAAGAAAAAAGTTCAACATCTTAGAACAAATTGAATTAGCCAGCCTATAGATAATATCATCTTGGAAAAAATGACAACACTATGATCTGTATTAGTGTTTTTTACCTTCCAGTACCGAGTTTCTCAACTGCTTGAACAAGTGCTTCTACCTCAGTAACTGTGAAAGGTCGACGGATTCTGCGGTGTGCAGCCTGCTGCTGCTGTTCACTTTTTTTTGGGTTTACGACAAAGTGGTCCAGGAGACAAGTCAGTAAAGTGCTCACTGCGTCTACCAATCAATACGCAGAAACTCATAGTAAATTTACAGAACAGATGAAATTTCCCGGAAACAAGCCAAGAAGACCAAGACCTCTGATCTTACCGTCACAAAGGGGACCTGGCTCTGCACTCGCTTTACCGCTTTTTCTACAGCAATTTTCAACAGAAGCAGATGAAACTTACAGACAAATAGGTAGAGTTTTAATTGATGGTAGCAAGCAATCCTGGATCCTGACTGATCTTGTTGTCATTTCCTAGAAAGTTGTAGTAAGCAAAACAAAACTCAAGACAAATGATGAATCTTCAATTTATTCCCAACAAGTCTGATCAAAGAAATCATGGTTTAACCAAATAAACACTTAGATTACATATCTTTAAAGTAGTCTCTGCTAATCAGAAACCAACCACAGGAAACTCCACTAAACAGAGTTTAGAGTTTCCGAGTTTTACATTCAAATCCCATCTTAATCAGTCAATCTTATAGAGAGACAAATAATCTGATTATCGCATATCATAAGTTCTCCAGCTTCAGTAACAGAAGAAGCCGAGAGAGAACAATGAAAAGCCATTAACAACAACAATACAAAGCAAAGACTTTTTTGTTTTTCAGATTACATAATCCGACCACTCGGATATATGCGATGTCTGGTCCATAATCAAACCAGGAATCTTATCATGCGTTTTCGGATTATCTTTACCACCAAGCAACCTCGCCGGATTTCCAACAGCCGTCGTACGAGGCGGCACATCTTTCAACACAACCGATCCAGCACCAATCGTCTTCCTTGCTGGACTTAGATTTCTCTCACTTCATCTCTAATGCAACAAAGTCCCGATAGAAAAGCACGTAACCTACCCTACCCTACCCAGATTCAAATCAAATCCACCGACCAAGCCAGAGAATCTTCAACGATTATAATTAATCCACTCTAAAACTTTCCGATGAATCGCCCTTCTCTCCATTCCCATCGAATCGTCTTCTCTCCATTCCCAATTGAATCCAAACGGTCCTTCGATTCCAAACCTTGAAGCTTCTGATTCCAAATTGTTTTCTCGTTTGGGAGATTCAATTGTGAGAGAAAGAGAGAGAAAGAGAGGAGAAGTAATAAAATCAATCTTTCTAATTTTTTTTTTTCTTTTGTATTTTTTATTAGCCTCACAGACAGTTGAGTATACTATATAAAGGGAGATCTTACATTTTTTCTTTTGTTTTGATTTTTTTTTTAACAAAGCATTAAGAACTCCTCTATCAACCTCTCTATCAACCTCCGATGGATAAAGTCTTACATACACAACCCACGAAAACTCAACAAATTTCTCTCCTATGTATACTCTCCGAGGAGCCATGAAGAAGTCTATTATCCAGATCTCACCCACCTTGCTTCTCTAATAGCAGCAACGTCCATCCTTTTAACCACTGGTACAACGGTAACTCCCAAACCTTTTTTCAAATTTCTCATCGAATAACCTAGATCTGAAAGCTTCCCCTAAACCAAAATCTAATCTGTGTTATGCGAATGAGATAATCCAAGGCTACTGATTTCCCCACTGCATTTACTCCTCCCCAACCGATTAGCCAAACCTTTTTAAACCTTTTGTTTCAAGCAAAAACCAATTTCCCGCCTTTTTGTTCTCTACCGTATCCTTCTCACCGTCTCCTGTACTGCAAAACACCATTGCAAACCGTATTCCACACTATCTCAAAGGAAAAGAGATCCAACAAGACTATTCCCCCCACCTCACAAGAGAATCCGATCCCCTGATCTTGACACTTTAGATCTAATCCAAGATAACTCCCTCACAGTCATTGGCCGACTCACAAACCCNCCAAGCAACCTCGCCGGATTTCCAACAGCCGTCGTACGAGGCGGCACATCTTTCAACACAACCGATCCAGCACCAATCGTCTTCCTTGCTGGACTTAGATTTCTCTCACTTCATCTCTAATGCAACAAAGTCCCGATAGAAAAGCACGTAACCTACCCTACCCTACCCAGATTCAAATCAAATCCACCGACCAAGCCAGAGAATCTTCAACGATTATAATTAATCCACTCTAAAACTTTCCGATGAATCGCCCTTCTCTCCATTCCCATCGAATCGTCTTCTCTCCATTCCCAATTGAATCCAAACGGTCCTTCGATTCCAAACCTTGAAGCTTCTGATTCCAAATTGTTTTCTCGTTTGGGAGATTCAATTGTGAGAGAAAGAGAGAGAAAGAGAGGAGAAGTAATAAAATCAATCTTTCTAATTTTTTTTTTTCTTTTGTATTTTTTATTAGCCTCACAGACAGTTGAGTATACTATATAAAGGGAGATCTTACATTTTTTCTTTTGTTTTGATTTTTTTTTTAACAAAGCATTAAGAACTCCTCTATCAACCTCTCTATCAACCTCCGATGGATAAAGTCTTACATACACAACCCACGAAAACTCAACAAATTTCTCTCCTATGTATACTCTCCGAGGAGCCATGAAGAAGTCTATTATCCAGATCTCACCCACCTTGCTTCTCTAATAGCAGCAACGTCCATCCTTTTAACCACTGGTACAACGGTAACTCCCAAACCTTTTTTCAAATTTCTCATCGAATAACCTAGATCTGAAAGCTTCCCCTAAACCAAAATCTAATCTGTGTTATGCGAATGAGATAATCCAAGGCTACTGATTTCCCCACTGCATTTACTCCTCCCCAACCGATTAGCCAAACCTTTTTAAACCTTTTGTTTCAAGCAAAAACCAATTTCCCGCCTTTTTGTTCTCTACCGTATCCTTCTCACCGTCTCCTGTACTGCAAAACACCATTGCAAACCGTATTCCACACTATCTCAAAGGAAAAGAGATCCAACAAGACTATTCCCCCCACCTCACAAGAGAATCCGATCCCCTGATCTTGACACTTTAGATCTAATCCAAGATAACTCCCTCACAGTCATTGGCCGACTCACAAACCCAACTATCCAGCGCATGTGGGCTCTGTTCTCTTTCCTACTAAATCGTTGGAACCTACATGGTAAAGCATCAAGATCAGACCTGGGACAAGAGATCTTACAATTCACCTTTGAAACTGAGGAGGATATACTATAAGTTCTAGCAAACCGACATTACCATTTTGACCACTGGATGGTCATAGTCCAGCGCTGGGAACCCATTACATCCCCTTCTTTCCCATCCCATATCCATTTCTGGCTCGAGATCCAACGGATACCAAAACACTATTGGAAAAAGGAAATGGTTTTCTCTATAGGGGAAGCTCTAGGAGAAATCCTAGACTGGGATATTACTCCCTCCTCTATCCTTCTCCAAATCCTCCTGAACAGTCTAGAACCCCTCACAAAGGAGACAATTGTCGAATTTGCTGATGGAAGCGAAACCCTACTCAACCTGGCCTACAAAAACCTCAAAAACCATTGTTCTCACTGTCAACGACTCACACATGACAAAACAGCTTGTCCAGGTCTACGAGAATTAAGGAAAGAACCAGAAGCCCCAAGAAAACAACAGATACCTCTGGTCTCACAGCAGTCAATCTCCACGAACTACTATACTCCTCAGGACAACTTCCTACCACCAAGAGAGCAACACCAGGTGCCTGGAAACTCTTCCCTACACCGGTTTAACCACCTGTCAAGGAGAAAAAGCCCTGAAAACAGAAGTTATAACCATGGAGGTATCACCTCTCCTAGACAACATACTCATTCATCGAGGGAGCACAACGAAATAATCTTTAGAGCAAAATCACCTAATAGACCAGCTCCCAGCCGCTTCAGGAGAACTCACCAGACTGGCCCCCATCTCACCTCTGAACCTGCAGCTCGCAATCTGCAGTGGAGGGAAAAATCTAAATCAACCACATATCTAAATGATGAGAATTTTGTCTCGTCTAGAACTAGAAGGCCCCTTTTGGAGAGAAATATAGTAAGTCATGAACCGTAAACTCTAATCAAAACATGAGTATGGCCCTTGGAGAGCCAAACCAGGCTATTACTAGTGTGCAACCACAAGCGACACAACAAACAAGGGAACAAATAATGAATGACCTCCAAGAAGTTACCATTCAATACATTTCATGCCCTGATCCAGGTGAAAGTGCTGCGAGAAGAATGCGAGTCCTCCAGAGTGAGTCGGACAATATGATGGAAGAAACTGCCAATGCTATTCTGGCATCAAACCAGATAGCTATCCCCCAGATGTCAGTACCCCCCGCAGAAATACATTCTGATGCAAATCAGTTATCCAACCCTTCAAGCGAACCTGTTACGCTACAAAAGAACTCAGGTGAGTCTTGCAGAAGAAGTCGAGGTTGCCCTCCAAGTCAAAAACAAAAAGGAAAAATAAGCCAACCACTACGTAGAGTTAAGACACAAAAAAGAATTTTTACCCAAGGCTCTCCTCGGAAATCACATGCTCGTACCACCACCTCTTCAAGAGCGGGTGCTTCAAAGTCCAGTCAGAAGAAAACAACCAAACAAGCAACAGGTGCACAAAAGGCGAGAGCTCAAACTCCAGGGAGTCATGTAGTGCAACAACCCCCATCCTCTAGCCCTCCTAGAATCTCCCTGATCCCTACAAGCAAGAAGAAAAAGACGGATTTTCATAAACCGCCATTCTCTCTTCTTTAAGAATGGCGAGCTGGAACTGTTGTGGATTGGGGAACCCCATAACAGTTCAAAGAATCCGGGAGATCAGGAAAAAGATCTTCCCAGATGTGTTGTTTCTTATGGAAACTAAAAACTCACCCGACTCAGTGCTGAAAACTTTGCAATGGCTTGACTACCCCCACCATCACCTAGTTCCCCCTGAAAATCCAGCTGCGGGTGGTCTTGCACTCTTTTGGAAATCTAATATAGAACTTGAGATCATCCATTCTAGTCATCACTTCATAGATACAAAAATTAAAGCAAAAGGACGTGAGTTTTTCTCTACCTCATGTATGGTGAACCGGATCAATCAAAGAGACACCAAGTACATATTTCAAGCGGGCCTCCTGCCCGCGGGCCTAGCCCATTTAGTATCATGGCGGGGCGGGCTTGGACATCATTTTTTGTGTCCTTGAAATAGCGGGCCTAGCGGATTAGTCCATCACGGGTCGCGGGTTGAAGCGGGCTAACCCGTTGTGGATTGCGGGTTTGCGGCTCGACCCGTCAAAGTCTGAAACCTTTCTTTGAACTTTGAACCTTTTGTTTCACTTAGAGTCTGTAAAGGTTTTAGAATAAAACTTACAATCGAAAACCCTAAATTAAGAGTGTTTTCATTGTTTAACAAGGAAACTGAAAAGTCTTTTTATTTTTTACGACTTACGACTCAAAGTCTCAAACATAGAGGTGAGAATTTTCGTTTGTGAATTGTGAGTATCATTGGAGGCTTGGAAGCTGAAGCCATACACATCTGAACATATCTATAATGGTAATGTTTCATACTTATCCTTGACCTTTGATTGCATTCTGTTTTGAACTTTTGATTTTTCATTTTAGTGTTCTAAGTTGCAGGTTTAGTGTTCTAAGTTGTAGGTTTAGTGTTTTGAACTTTTGATTTTCCAGTTTAGTGTTCTAAGTTGCAGGTTTATGTATCCTTGACCTTTGATTGCATTCTGTTTTGAACTTTTGATTTTTCAGTTTTAGTGTTCTAACATTTGATTTTCAGTTTAGTATTCTAAGTTGCAGTTTTGGTCATGTCTGATTGATAAACGATCTATTCATGTTTCAAATTATGTTTTAGTAATAGAATTTTTTATTTTTGTTTTGATAGGAGTCGCATGACTCATATGAAAAGAGGTCAATAGACCTGGAATCTCAGAGATTTATCAATGGTGCAAATGCTGAACATGAGAGCAGAGCGTTTAATGGATCAAAAATATCTGCAAAGCAAAGAAAAAAAGTGAGTGCTGCACCAGAAGCATCTAAGAAGGAGAAACAGAAACAGAAAGTGAGTTATGGACCATAAGCACCTAAAACTCAGAAAACTCAGAAAACTCAGAAAAGAAAAGTCATTGAGGTTGCTGATGATGATGATCTTGACGAAGATGCTAATGATGATGAGGGATTTATTAATGTTGATGAAGATTCTGACAAGGGAAGGTCATCAGAACCAAAAAAAAAAGCAGCACTCAGAAGTATGGGATCAATTCTCAGTGATTAAGAAGGTTAACAACTTGGGTATTGGTGAAGAAAGAGCTGTGTGCAAATATTGCAAAAAGGATTATGTGTTCAATGCACACAAAAATGGTACAAACACATACAAACGCCATTTGGAAAAATGTAAGTTTATGCTTAGAGATGGGGATATTGGTAAGATGATGGTTGATTCAGAAGCGAGATTGCAAGCTAGGAAGATTGATCAACATGTTTTCCGGGAAATGGTAGCTAAGTCTATTTATCCAACATGATCTCCCATTTTCTTATGTGGAATATGAGAGAGTTAGGGCTGTTTGGAAGTATTTAAATGCGGATGTGAAGTTTTTCTGTCGGAATACAGCTGCAGCAGATGNAGAACTCAGGTGAGTCTTGCAGAAGAAGTCGAGGTTGCCCTCCAAGTCAAAAACAAAAAGGAAAAATAAGCCAACCACTACGTAGAGTTAAGACACAAAAAAGAATTTTTACCCAAGGCTCTCCTCGGAAATCACATGCTCGTACCACCACCTCTTCAAGAGCGGGTGCTTCAAAGTCCAGTCAGAAGAAAACAACCAAACAAGCAACAGGTGCACAAAAGGCGAGAGCTCAAACTCCAGGGAGTCATGTAGTGCAACAACCCCCATCCTCTAGCCCTCCTAGAATCTCCCTGATCCCTACAAGCAAGAAGAAAAAGACGGATTTTCATAAACCGCCATTCTCTCTTCTTTAAGAATGGCGAGCTGGAACTGTTGTGGATTGGGGAACCCCATAACAGTTCAAAGAATCCGGGAGATCAGGAAAAAGATCTTCCCAGATGTGTTGTTTCTTATGGAAACTAAAAACTCACCCGACTCAGTGCTGAAAACTTTGCAATGGCTTGACTACCCCCACCATCACCTAGTTCCCCCTGAAAATCCAGCTGCGGGTGGTCTTGCACTCTTTTGGAAATCTAATATAGAACTTGAGATCATCCATTCTAGTCATCACTTCATAGATACAAAAATTAAAGCAAAAGGACGTGAGTTTTTCTCTACCTCATGTATGGTGAACCGGATCAATCAAAGAGACACCAAGTACATATTTCAAGCGGGCCTCCTGCCCGCGGGCCTAGCCCATTTAGTATCATGGCGGGGCGGGCTTGGACATCATTTTTTGTGTCCTTGAAATAGCGGGCCTAGCGGATTAGTCCATCACGGGTCGCGGGTTGAAGCGGGCTAACCCGTTGTGGATTGCGGGTTTGCGGCTCGACCCGTCAAAGTCTGAAACCTTTCTTTGAACTTTGAACCTTTTGTTTCACTTAGAGTCTGTAAAGGTTTTAGAATAAAACTTACAATCGAAAACCCTAAATTAAGAGTGTTTTCATTGTTTAACAAGGAAACTGAAAAGTCTTTTTATTTTTTACGACTTACGACTCAAAGTCTCAAACATAGAGGTGAGAATTTTCGTTTGTGAATTGTGAGTATCATTGGAGGCTTGGAAGCTGAAGCCATACACATCTGAACATATCTATAATGGTAATGTTTCATACTTATCCTTGACCTTTGATTGCATTCTGTTTTGAACTTTTGATTTTTCATTTTAGTGTTCTAAGTTGCAGGTTTAGTGTTCTAAGTTGTAGGTTTAGTGTTTTGAACTTTTGATTTTCCAGTTTAGTGTTCTAAGTTGCAGGTTTATGTATCCTTGACCTTTGATTGCATTCTGTTTTGAACTTTTGATTTTTCAGTTTTAGTGTTCTAACATTTGATTTTCAGTTTAGTATTCTAAGTTGCAGTTTTGGTCATGTCTGATTGATAAACGATCTATTCATGTTTCAAATTATGTTTTAGTAATAGAATTTTTTATTTTTGTTTTGATAGGAGTCGCATGACTCATATGAAAAGAGGTCAATAGACCTGGAATCTCAGAGATTTATCAATGGTGCAAATGCTGAACATGAGAGCAGAGCGTTTAATGGATCAAAAATATCTGCAAAGCAAAGAAAAAAAGTGAGTGCTGCACCAGAAGCATCTAAGAAGGAGAAACAGAAACAGAAAGTGAGTTATGGACCATAAGCACCTAAAACTCAGAAAACTCAGAAAACTCAGAAAAGAAAAGTCATTGAGGTTGCTGATGATGATGATCTTGACGAAGATGCTAATGATGATGAGGGATTTATTAATGTTGATGAAGATTCTGACAAGGGAAGGTCATCAGAACCAAAAAAAAAAGCAGCACTCAGAAGTATGGGATCAATTCTCAGTGATTAAGAAGGTTAACAACTTGGGTATTGGTGAAGAAAGAGCTGTGTGCAAATATTGCAAAAAGGATTATGTGTTCAATGCACACAAAAATGGTACAAACACATACAAACGCCATTTGGAAAAATGTAAGTTTATGCTTAGAGATGGGGATATTGGTAAGATGATGGTTGATTCAGAAGCGAGATTGCAAGCTAGGAAGATTGATCAACATGTTTTCCGGGAAATGGTAGCTAAGTCTATTTATCCAACATGATCTCCCATTTTCTTATGTGGAATATGAGAGAGTTAGGGCTGTTTGGAAGTATTTAAATGCGGATGTGAAGTTTTTCTGTCGGAATACAGCTGCAGCAGATGTTTACAAGTTTTATGAGAGTGAGATGGGTAACTTGAAGAGAGAATTGACTAATGTTCCTGGAAGGATTAGCTTCACTACTGACTTGTGGACTGCAATCACTCATGAGGGCTATATGTGTTTAACAACACATTACATCGACATAAATTGGAAGCTGAAAAACAAGATCTTAGTGTTTACTGCTTTACCTCCTCCACATACAGGTACACACTTAGCGATGGAGATCCTAGAGAAATGGAAGATTGAGGGAATTGATAAAAAAGTTTTCTCCATCAAAGTAGACAATGCTAGCAACAATGATTCAATGCAAGACATCGTCAAAGCAAGAATCCGAGTTCTGTAGCCATAGTAACTGAAGAATAAATTAGCAACCTGTGAAAAAAAATTGCTCTTGAAACCTGCAACCTTGTTTTCATCATTCTTTGATTTTTCTGCAACTATCAGCATTATCTTTATTCTTTAAGAGGAAAAAACATTTTTGATGGCATGATCAACAACAAAATTCACAATTTCTGTTGTTGATTGTGTGTTTCAAACTTTCTTTCAAATTAGAAATCCATGCCATGACACATACATCATACCAACTCCAAGATTTCCTATCAAAAGAAATACAGAGCTGCTAATTGCTGATCATACAAATCAAACATCAAAATGAACAAAAACTCAGAATGAAAACTAAAAACCAAGAATGTACACAATGCCCGCGGGCTGGACAGATAACCCGCTGGGTCTTGCGGGGCGGGTCTGGACATATATATTCTGACCGCTGTCCTAAACGGGCCGGTCCGCAGCGGTCCAAAAAAAAATTGTCCTTGGCGGGGCGGGCTAGATGGGCGCGGGTTGGCCCGTTTGACACCTCTAACACCAAGCCTGGACCCATCTCCAAAAGTATGCTTTGGACAGAACAGGACCATGGTTCATCACAGGTAACTTCATTCACGGATCTACGATCGTTTATGTCCGCTTGTGATCTTTATGACCTGAAACATTCATGAAATTTCCTCACTTGGAGGGGTTAGAGACACTCACATGTAGTAAGATGTCGGTTAGACAGAGCAATGGCAAACAGTGATTGGATCCTAGCTTATCCCTCAGGTAGAAGTGAATACCTTAGGTTCGAAGGTTCTGACCACAAACCCTTGATATCTTCCTTTGATCCTGTCAAACGACACCATAAAAGTCTCTTTCGATATGATAGGAGACTCAAAGAAAACCCTGAGATTAACCAGATTGTCTCTGAGGTATGGAATATGGATCCTGATGCTTCCATTGAGCACCGGTTACATCTTTACAGATTAGCAATAATCCAATGGAGTAAACTCCAACACAAAAATAGTCAGCAAGAGATCTCCTCCCTCCAAGATCAACTGGAAGAAGCTATGTGTGATGATAATACCTGCCAACCCACCATCGAGTCTATCAATCAGAAGTTGTTAGTAGCCTATAAAAGAGAAGAAGAATATTGGAAACAACGTAGCAGGCAACTCTGGCTCACCTTAGGAGACAAGAACTCTGGTTACTTTCATGCGGCTACAAAAAATAGAAAAGCATTGAATAATATCTCTGTCCTAGAATCAACCTCGGGAACAAAAGTATATGAGGAGAAAGAGATTGTGAAAGTGATCTCAGATTACTATCAGGATATATTCACCTCTCAGGATGGAGACAGGACGACAGTGGCAAAAGAAGCTTTAACACCGTGTGTCACCAATGAAATGAATGAGAGATTGATCTCTATACCAACCTCACTAGAAATCAAACAGGCCTGCTTCTCGATCCACCCTGAGAAAGCACCAGGACCAGATGGCTTCTCAGCTAGTTTTTTTCCAAACGAATTGGTCTTCAGTGGGTGAGGCTATCATCGCAGAGATTCAAGCTTTCTTCATATCAGGTTCCCTGCCAACAAAGATCAACCATACTCATGTCAGACTCATCCCAAAAACCATTGTGGCTAAAAAAATAGCCGATTACAGACCAATAGCTCTATGTTCAGTCTACTATAAGATCATTTCAAAACTATTGGCTAAGAGATTAAAACCTGTCTTGCATTGTTGCATCTCGGAAAATCAATCAGCCTTTGTGCCTCAAAGAGCCATAGCGAATAACGTCCCCATCACACATGAAGCACTGCAATATCTGAAGACATCCGGAGCTGAAAAGAGATGTTTCATGGGGGTGAAAACAGACATAAGTAAAGCATATGACAGGTTAGAATGGGATTTCATAAAAGCAGCCTTGATATAATTAGGTTTTCACAATACCTGGATAAATTGGATTATGCAATGCGTATCCACTGTGTCGTATTCCTTCCTCATCAATGGACAAGCTAAAAGCTTAGTCAATCCCCAACGTGGAATCAGACAAGGTGATCCGCTATCCCCCTACCTGTTCATTATTTGCAGTGAGGTTCTGTCAGGAATATGCTTAAAAGCTCAACATTAAGGAAACTTACAAGGTCTACGAGTGGCAAAAGGAAGCCCTAGAGTAAATCACCTACTTTTCGCTGATGATACCATGTTCTTCATACGCTCTGACCCCAACAGCTGTCAAACACTCCGAAGGATCCTAAAAAAGTATGAAGCAGCCTCGGGGCAAAAGATAAATCAAGCGAAATCATCCATCACCTTCTCAGTTAAAACCCCTCTAGAGATGAAGGAAGCAGCAAAAAGAATACTTGAAATACATAAGGAAGGGCCAGGGCAAGTACCTTGGTTTACCGGAGCTTTTTGGTAGGAAGAAAAAAGACCTCTTCTCTTCCATAGTAGACCGTATCAAACAGAGAGCACTTAGCTGGTCTTCACGCTTCTTATCCACAGCTGGAAAGCTAACCATGCTCAAATCTGTGCTGACAGCCATGCCAACCTATACTATGTCTTGCTTTCACCTACCTGCATCACTCTGTAAACGGATCCAATCAGCCTTGACACGCTTTTGGTGGGACACAAAGACAACAAAGAAAAAGATGGTCTGGATTGCTTGGAAAAGATTAGCAAAACCAACAAAAATAGGAGGATTTGGACTCAGAGACATCAAGATGTTCAACAAATCTCTCCTAGCTAAGCTAAGCTGGCGCATCCTCACCAAACCACAAAGCATAATGTCAAGAGTTCTACTAGAAAAATATTGTATCTCTTTACCTTTCCTTGAAGCCTCGGCTCCAAACTCAGCCTCGCATGGATGGAAAAGTATTTGCTTGGTTCGAGACCTTCTCATATCAAACTTAGGAGTACTAGTGGGATCCGGAGAGAATACACCTCTGTGGAGAACTCCATGGCTATCTCTCTCCACACCAACATGCGCAATGGGACCTCCAACCGAAGCAAAACATAATCTCACAGTGGCTGATCTCATTATCCCTCACACAAACAAATTGAATACGGAAGTTATCAGAAATATCCTTCCGTTGTATGAGGATATGATTTTAAAGCTAAAACCGAGTGCAAGAGGGGCAAAAGATACATGGGCCTGGCTGCCAACAAAGGATGGGATTTACACTGCCAAATCTGGTTACTTCGAAGCCTCAAAGCTTGATTCCTCTGTTGGAGACGAAGAGCAACTGGATCGACCAGACACCATCACTTTCAACTGGCAACACAACATATGGAACCTGAGAACCTCCCCAAAAACAAAGTTCCTCCTCTGGAAGGCTGCTCAAAATGCTCTCCCAGTGGGTAAGAATCTACAACATCGAAATATTACGGACTCAGCTGCTTGCCCCCACTATGGTGACGAGGAATCGACCCTACACCTATTCTTCAAATGCCCCTATGCAAAACTTGCGTGGTCTAACGCACCCTTCCAGAATCTTCCCCCTCTGGACACCTTTACAACTACGGATCAGGGCATTGAGAAAGTTAATAAACTTACCTGCTTGCCCCCAACATGTATTGGATTAGGCCCCCTATCCCCGTGGATCATCTGGTCCCTTTGGACCTCCCGTAACAAACTGATCTTCAACAAGACACACCAATCAGCTGCGGAAACGCTGCAGATAGCTATGAGTAGAGCGAAAGAATGGCAGAAGGCACAAAACTCTCTCTCCACCCCAACCCAAAACCCTACTACTATCAACAAGCCTCCTGACCCCCCGATACTTTTCGATGCTTCACTGACGCTTCATGGAAAGAAGATGGATCTGCAGGCTTCGGATGGATCATCAAAACTCCAGACGACCAGGTCAAGATCCACGGCTCAGCCTCTTCAACCCACATACTCTCACCTTTGGTGGCCGAAGCGGTTGCAACTCTAACTACGATTAGAGTTGCGGTTGAATCGAACATCAACTCAATATCGATCGCTTCTGACTCGCAATCGCTAGTCCAAGCTTTGAATCAGAAGATCCACATCAAAGAACTTCATGGAAATCTCCACGAAGTCTTTTCTCTATCAGATAATTTCAAATATATTTCCTTTCATTTCATCCCTAGAAATCAAAATCACCAAATTGATTATCTGGTTAAAAGGGCTTTGGGCCTTCTTTGTAATGAAGCCTAAACTTTAATGGATCAATTACCTTTGTTAAAAAAAAAAACACATGGGATGATGATACATGTTGAAAACAAACACAAAAATACAAAATTATACTTTTACAGATTTTTTTCTCGTTAATTTATTTACTTTAAATCCATTTAGCAGATATGTATGTTCAACTAATCAAATATAGACAATTTTACTGGATTGGCTCAACATAAATGTTTGTGACGGAATCAACTTTGGATTCAAATTTCACGTTAAAAACATAACTCTAAATTCAATGTTTACTGAATCCATATACTGAGACACCAGCAAAACAAAAAATATACAACTTTGCCATTTATTATATTGAAATTATCACGTTTACATTTCGAATTTAAATGATAGATCTGATGTTCACGTCCAAATCCAAATTCATGTAGTCGTGGTTGTACTAATCCAAATTGATAAAGATACTATTAATTTATTGTGTGTTTAAGTTAAGATCATGTATTCATGCAAACTCTAATTTAAATATGCGTTGCTATGTGTGAACATATCCTTTTAATTATATCCAGTACTCAAAGATAATCTCGGTTCTAATAAGTTCTAACTAGGATATTCGAAAACTTGGATATCCTGTAACTCCGTAAGACATTATTATATACATGTCACTTTATATTTATATTAAGAATTGAAAAAAGAAACATATCGACCATTTTGACCTGCGATCGTAATGGTTTATCCCGGTGACGTAATTATAATTCTTAAAGCATCAGTTCTTTTATATGTCCGAATCTAAAAACAATGCCGAGTGCAGATGCTAATTTGTTTAGTTGCACACAAGTGGCCAGTTTCCAGCTGCAGATTATGCACTTTAATTTAAAGACTATATATACTACTACCACCTATATCATATGGAATTTTTCTTATAGTCATTAATTATTATATGATCATTACCACTACAATTTTTTTTTTTAAATCAACTATTATTTTTCTTATATTGACATTAGAACTCTTAACTTAAGATCAGCTGTCTAGTTAAAAACTTAAAATCCTCACAGTGTATAATATTAAGGGATTAACGTATACATTCATTCCAGCATTAACGTATACATTCATTCCAGCATCATTAATTCATTTCACCGTACTTTGTGTAAACACTGTAATGTGGGATGTATATTGGAGATTGTAGATATAGTGCTTATTACGGACAATACTATTTTATTTATTGAAATGTAATAATGGTGATTTAAAACTCTACTTCCTGTTGAGGAAGAGCACACCTTATCCGTCCCTTAAAGCCCCACCAGTCCTACATGCACACACATCAAATCAGCAACTTCGAAAATTAGAATTATCGGGCGGTGAAGTTATAAAAAGATAACAAGATATATATATACAGATTTGAGACAATATTACCTCTTAAGAATTCGTTGCCTGTCACGAAGAGAACTATGTTGTAGTAGAAGACACATGTTGTGGTTTTTGTCCACCGGCAGACACTTGGTCATCAAAACTTACCATGCCTTAGTAACATTGATTGTGCAACGTGAGGTGCAGGTCTTTAACATAGGGATCTCTATTTTAATTAGATTATAAGACAAACCTTTTCAAGAGG
Source organism: Camelina sativa (assembly GCF_000633955.1). NCBI lineage: Eukaryota > Viridiplantae > Streptophyta > Magnoliopsida > Brassicales > Brassicaceae > Camelina > Camelina sativa. The sequence goes on from NC_025694.1 coordinate 1,677,638, forward strand.
CGGTTGACAAGAGAATATGGCACTGAGATGTGACACAAGTCTTGTGGGAACCAGGATAAACTGTGGGAACCAGGATAAAGCTTGTGTAGCCAGATTATGACATTGACGTCGTGGTAGTATTTTCCATCATGGCTATAAGGGATCACTCCAGATACCTGGATGAGATTATCCACCGCTTCCGGTTTTAGTGAAGGGTAAAGAGGTATTAGGTCACAAAGATGTTGCCTGATAATACGTCTATCAACTTCCTTCGTAATGGACGCTTACCAGAGAGGTAAGAGTAAGGACCACTCCAAATACTTGTGTATTTGACGAAATTTCTTGTGGACGAACTACATCACGCGTCTCAGAAGATGACACTCGATCAACATCCTACAATTAATCACAAGAGCATCGGCATTAGTATATGAACCAATACCATAAGCGATCAATAAAATGAATTCACATATGGGATTTATATGTTTTATGTTACTTTTGAAGCATCAAGTAATAATAACTCTTTCGATATCCTGATGAATCTTGCTAGTTTTAACCTAGAAATGAGCAAGGAGTTAGAGTTTAGACTATGGGACAAAAAAACCGGAGAATCGAAGTTACTTTTGGGCTAATTCTAAAGTAACTCACATACTGTACTACATACGCACTCATGCTTCAATTTTTTTTTTTAAAGAAATGACAAAAAATGAAATCAGTATAGATTAGGAAATATATGAATTAGTTTGACGCTTTATAATTAATATTCATAAACCCCATATCAAAATTAAAAATAGTATATACATATATATATATATTAAACATTTTTTTTTAGAAACATCTAAAATTATTATAAAAAACAATATATGCTTTTACTAAATAAATAAAACTTCACCCAAAAAACTCAAAATAATAAAAACTGCAAGGAAAGTATTCCTCATGTTGGATTCATTTTGGGTTTCATTGGGCCTGTTGTTCTATTTTCTATTTCTGGTTTCAATAAATGAGATGATAAGCGTTAAAAAGAGAGAGTTAATTTTGGGTCTTATGAGTTAAATAAAAAACCCAATAACTTTGTCGGTTGTATTTGGNTTTGTCGAATCTTCACATGATAGTTTGATTTTAGTTTCAGAGGTTTGATCATTCCCACTCTGATTTGGTGAATCACTCAGTTTTTATAACGGCTACGTCGAAATAAATTAGGGTGTCTGTTGATATATTATGCATTTTTGTCTGTCCTCAAAAGCATGCATGGTTAATTGATAGATGTTCAGAATTGTGGTATGTTGTTTCATTCTTGATCGGATCTCTTTCTTTTGTCGAATCTTCACATGATAGTTTGATTTTAGTTTCAGAGGTTTGATCATTCCCACTCTGATTTGGTGAATCACTCAGTTTTTATAACGGCTACGTCGAAATAAATTAGGGTGTCTGTTGATATATTATGCATTTTTGTCTGTCCTCAAAAGCATGCATGGTTAATTGATAGATGTTCAGAATTGTGGTATGTTGTTTCATTCTTGATCGGATCTCTTTCTTTTGTCGAATCTTCACATGATAGTTTGATTTTAGTTTCAGAGGTTTGATCATTCCCACTCTGATTTGGTGAATCACTCAGTTTTTATAACGGCTACGTCGAAATAAATTAGGGTGTCTGTTGATATATTATGCATTTTTGTCTGTCCTCAAAAGCATGCATGGTTAATTGATAGATGTTCAGAATTGTGGTATGTTGTTTCATTCTTGATCGGATCTCTTTCTTTTGTCGAATCTTCACATGATAGTTTGATTTTAGTTTCAGAGGTTTGATCATTCCCACTCTGATTTGGTGAATCACTCAGTTTTTATAACGGCTACGTCGAAATAAATTAGGGTGTCTGTTGATATATTATGCATTTTTGTCTGTCCTCAAAAGCATGCATGGTTAATTGATAGATGTTCAGAATTGTGGTATGTTGTTTCATTCTTGATCGGATCTCTTTCTTTTGTCGAATCTTCACATGATAGTTTGATTTTAGTTTCAGAGGTTTGATCATTCCCACTCTGATTTGGTGAATCACTCAGTTTTTATAACGGCTACGTCGAAATAAATTAGGGTGTCTGTTGATATATTATGCATTTTTGTCTGTCCTCAAAAGCATGCATGGTTAATTGATAGATGTTCAGAATTGTGGTATGTTGTTTCATTCTTGATCGGATCTCTTTCTTTTGTCGAATCTTCACATGATAGTTTGATTTTAGTTTCAGAGGTTTGATCATTCCCACTCTGATTTGGTGAATCACTCAGTTTTTATAACGGCTGCGAGGAAATAAATTAGGGTGTCTGTTGATATATTATGCATTTTTGTCTGTCCTCAAAAGCATGCATGGTGAATTTGATAGATGTTCAGAATTGCGGTTTACTGTTGTTGGGCTATTAGGATCTCAATTTGAATCTAATCCTCCAATTTTTTTTTTTTTTAATTAGGTTTTTGGTGAGAGAGATTTTCCAAGAATGTCGTCTGTGTTCGAGTGTCCTCGCCCTTATGGGATTTCGGTTTCGGGCATCATGTTTAATGTAATTGGATTTCTGATTCCTCAATCAGTCGCGGTTTCAAGATTATGCATTTTTTTTTTTTTAAAACACGAACGTCATATATACCTTTTTCTTTTTATTTTTTATTTGGTTTTGAAGAAAGAAGGAGACCCATATCGCGTGAACCCTATAACAGGCAAGCCCTATTTCGTTGACCCATCTCTCTTACCGCCGGGTGAGCTGAGGAAGCTGCTGGGGTTGCCCCCTTCCGATGATGATGATTATGTTGATGATGTTGATTATACACTGCCGCCCATCATAGAACCTTTTACCATTCCTGACTTCCCCGTACCATCGGGCCCGCCATTGGAATCTCTAAGATATCCTATATACGAGAAGATTACACCTCGGGTAATTTTTTTTGGTTTTTTTTTGGGCTCTTGTTTGTAATCAGTAACCTCCGCAGATTTTGATTTTTGACTCTCTCAATCAATCAATCAATCAGCACTTACTTGGCAAAGTTGGACTTCATTGCTACAATCTTCAAAAGGTATCTCTCTCTTGTCTACTATATTATTGGTTTCTTTCTATATGTTGTAGTGCTTTTATGTGAACCTTTTGACCTTGTAGGGGACAAACTTCCAATATTTGTGTGGATCTGGGAGTATCCACAAGGATACTGGAATATTTACTTCCCTGTTACGCAATTCCAATAGCCAACTCGAATCAAGGGTTCTGTATAATGAGGTTGAGGAGAAACGTTGCTCGACTATGATTACAACGCTCTGCAGGCTTAAGCCTCCAGGTAAAAATTGTGTTATTTGGCTGGCTGCTCAAACCAACTTCTCTCCGTATATATATATATATATATATATATATATATATATTTTGGTTTGTTTTTTGTGTGTGTGTGTGTGTGTGCGTTTAATATTTTCCACTGTACCCTCTCAGAGGAGGAGGAGGAGGTGGAACGCGACCTATGTGCGGCCTTTGACAGACTTGCCGTGGATGATTTCTTCAAAGGTGACATTTCCGATTGGGTGCCTGACGGTGCCACTGATAATCTCCAATACTACGAGGTGAGAGAGAGCTCCCTCCCTTTTTTTTTAGTCTTAAAATAATCATGGTCGGTCACAAAGATCATGTGATATATTGTTGTTGATGTTGCAGATGAAAGAATCAGACGTGGAAGAACACAAGCAATGGCTTCATCTGTATGCGGAACTTGCATTCTTTACCACGTTAGACCGTTTCCTGGTGAGGCAAAAAAAAAAAAAAAGGACTTAAGACTCTATAAACAAACAAATTAAGATGGGCCAACTCGTGTAACTAGGTTAATGATCTCTCTTGGTGTTGTCTTTGCAGGACGAACTGAGGTGGGCACAACCATTTGAGCTGAGAAAGATCATTGTGCAAACCAGAGAATATGTGGAGCCGAAGAAGAAGGCCAAGGCCGAGAATGCAATCTTCTACATTTCCTTCAAAACCCGTGGCGGCGGTGAAAACTACAATGCTATCATAAGGAGAACAATGGATGGAACGCCAGATCATATGTCGCTTGAAGTCAAGTGTTTTAAGATGTGAAAAGTCCACCATTATGTATCAATCAAAGTATCATATCTTCCCATTATGTATTCTGAGGTCTTTCTTTGAAGAAAGTACCATGGATAGAGCGTTGAATAAGTTTGTGTGGTTTAAGTGTCTCTTTGTCTTTCAAGATATTATGTATCGTGGTCTTTGAATAACTTTTATGTGTGTTAGTCTTGTCTCTCAAGACATTATGGCATAGACATTATGGAATGTGGTGGTCTTTGAATAAGTTTATGTGAGTTACGTGTGTTTTTGTGTTCGTTCGTGTTTACTTGTGCTTAATAATAATCTTAATGTATAGCAAATGTAAGCATGTGGTGGTCTTTGACTAAGTTTATGTGAGTTTTGTGTTCGTGTTTACTTGAGCTTAATAATAATTACTGTTATATGGATGGGGAAGCAACAAGAGACTTTGGAAGAGGAAGATGTTCCTTATGGTAACACTGTCGCTGTGGTTGGATTAGATTAGTTCATAACCAAGCATGCGACTCTCTCACAAATGAAAAGGAAGTTGATGCTCACACCATTCGCCATTCGGGCAACCAATTTCTCTGTTTCCCCTGTCGTCCGTGTTGCTGTTCAGTGTAAAGTCGCATCTTCAAATCTTATGTCATTAACTGTGAAAGGGCTTAAACGACTGGCCAACTCATACCCTATGGTTTGTTTGCACAATGGAAGAACCTGGTGGACAACATATCATCGCGCGGGTGCTGGAGAACTACACCCAGTGCCGGCATAGATAGGGGGAGGGGTGCGACCGCCCCGGGTTCATAAATTAAGGAGACAAATAATGTAAGATTAAAAAGCACAAAAAAATAAATAATGCATGATAACTGGGTACAAAAAAAAATAATGCAACATAATTGAGCACAAAAAATAATGTAAGATAAAAGAGGCAAAAACAAAATTTGTAACACAAAAATAATTCATTAAAATATGTTTTAACGATTTATTTTTACGAATCAATAACAAAAAAGACTATTTATCTTCTATAATTATCTCAACTGACTCCAACAATGAAAATAAATTTTTATAATCTTATCAAGTGTTTATATATTTTTAAAATGAAATCCACATTTTTTTTAACATATAACAGAGGTTAAAAAAAAATTGGTCTTTCATTCAAAAAAAAAAATGCCCAAGGCCTAAAAACCTTGAGCCGCCACTGACTACACCTTGAGATATGTTTTTAAGGACTTGCAAGATGACTTCATGGGAGGTGCATAGATCATCATCATATCAGATCCAGTTGTGTCTTTCCGACGGTCGTGCGAAGGTCTTGCAGAACAGCAGAAGGGTGATGAGCAATTCTCCAAACAAGCATAACCTGTCTGTCTCCAAACAAGCATAACCTGTCTGTCTCCAAGATATTGGCTTAAGAGTTTGGATGGGACGATTGAGACTATTTACATGCACTAATTAGCCAGTTAATCGAACACAATTACTTTGAAATGTCTAAAATAAATCGGTTAATATAATTGTGAGTTTTAGCTCTCCCAAATAGATTAAGTCTTTTTAGTTAGGTTATGTATTTAGTTTGAAAATGTGTTTACGCTTTTTATTTTAAAATCCATAATATTTTGTTTGTTATTAATTCTTCTTATTTCATATTTCTTTATCTTGTATTTGTATTAATAGGGTATTATATAATGTATTAGATATTTGAAAGTAAAATAAAAAAAACAACATGAAAATTGAGAATTTGTAATAAATTTTTATATGAAAGGATATTTTTAATAAACTAACAAAATGCTAATGTGCCAATAAAAAATAGATGGTATGATACATGAGAGTCTATTTTATTTGTTATAAAAACACATACATAAAAATATTTTACTTATGTTTTGTTCATATTTTACATATGTTTTGCTTATTTTTTGTTAATATCTTATCAACATTTTGAAGAACTAAAAAATAACTAATTTGCTGCCATATATAGACAATCACATCTACAACTTATATTTATATAGAATTTAATGTAAACTATATTCAATGTATCAAACAATAAAATAATTTATATATATATATATAGATGATTTTATCATAGTCAAAAAAATAATCTATACATAAAAAATTAAAAATAAATGTTATCTATGTATTGCATGGGTAATTGCAGTTTCCTCACCTCCTAACTTTGTGAGGCAGTTTTCGTATGATTTTATATGGAGGAAGGAGGATTCAATTGTCAGTTAATAAACATATTTTAGTGGGTTACCTGACAACTGAATAAACATAAAATATCTATCTTGTCACTAAAATATTGTTTCCCTTGATGGCGCTCCAACAGATGGCGTGAAGGTTTCCCTTGATGCGGTGAACAAAGGTGTGTCCGTCTTCGCCGAAGCACCAAAGGAAAACTAACACGACTCATCTCACAGGGGAATACCTTACCATCACCGGGCTTGTCTACAAATGCTGCGAAATCTCTAGCTTCACCTTCAAAATGCGCGATAGCGTTCTTAGGCTTCTCGTCATCAAGGGGAAAATCACTCCAAAACGTCCTTCCTCTATCTGCACGTTTTATATATTATATTTTTATTTATTCAAGTCATTTATTATAATTTCTTTCTGATAATGTTTTGTTTCAATTTGTTTATGACCGCGTTCATTTCTTGGTGGCCCAAATTTAGGAGATGGTTAGTATTATGTTTTGTTTCACCAAATTAGAGAGGGTTATTTGTTCTATGATTTTAAAGGATTTGGAAATCCAAACAAAAATTAGTTTTCATTTATTTGTTATCGTCTTTTTTACGAGTTTTTTTCCTTCACAAACTTTTGAAAATTGTCTACTTAAAATGTTTGTCTTCTCTCATGCATTTGTTGTCAAAGATTTTCGTTGTGATGGTCCTCACAATTTTACCCATGGCTCTAATCCTTATGGTATTCACACCTTGTTCTTTCTCCGCAAGCTTAATTTATGTTATATAGTTCATTAATTACCCACTAAAATATCAATCTTGCCACACAATAATTGATTCTCTTCTACACAATAATTGATTCTCTTCTACACAATAACCCACTAAAATATCAATTTCGCCACTAAAATATCGTTTATTACCTGACAACTAAGACCTCCCCTCCTCGTTGCCTCTAAAATATTTGGCCTTGGCCCCCACGAAATGTTTGTTCCACCAATTTGGCAAGGTTATAGAGACCACAAAAATGGATGGATTTAAACTATTTTGAACAAAATGAGCTAGCCTAAGCCAATGAACGTCTGAAAACGTTGTCGTTTGAGTTTAGTTTGTTTTTCGTCTTCCAAATTCCAGTTCTCTCTCCCCTCCATCGGAGCACTGTTAATAGTATAAAATGGCTTTTTGAACTCAATATTTCGATTGGGCTTTTAACTTTGGAACTAATACACGAACTTAGCCCGTTTAATTAATTATTAATTCATCATTTATATTCGTGTCGGTCTAATAATTGCCTAAAAGTCTTTCATGGGCTTTTTTTTATTACTTTTATCTTAAGTCATTTTAATCGTTGACTTGATTAGTTAACCTTAACACCGTATTATTTGGATGTACCTTCAAGATCTAATCTGAAGACAAGAATCAACCAGCAAATCTGTGAAAAATCTCATCAGTGTTCTGTACTAAAAAACCTATGGTTCAGAGCTTATTATGCAATTCTTTTGTACAAGTGAAAACATAGAGACGATTCCACCAACAAACGCTAGAACAAACCTGTCCGAGATTTCTACAATTCAATCACTGTTCTGTACCAAAACACAGAGTTCATCATGAAATTCGAACATTTAACAAAACAAGAGCTAAAAAAGAAGAGAGAGAGAGGTTCAATCATATTCAAAAAGGACTTAACAGATCCGACCAGAGAGGCTCTGTTACAGACACATGAAATCTCTTTTTTTTTCTTTTATATTTCATCCATTTTTTTTTTTTTCGAGTATAACATGGGAAACATAAAAATTACACCGACAATGATGAAAGCATTAACAAACTCTAGAATCTGATTTTTTTTACCTTCTCTCCGATAATTCTACAAATTTCAATCTATGATGATTCCCGACAAAGGGGAGTCAAACAACAACAACAACATGAACACAAGTCAGTTCTGTCTATTAGCAATGTAATTAGCCAAAGCCAACAAAGGAGCAACCTTATCAGAATCAAACCCTAAAAGCTGATCACGAGCCTCTCTATTCAACTTCTCAGCAAACTCTCTGGATTTCTCCAATCCCATAATCTTAGGGTACGTCAACTTATCCGCAATCAAATCTTTCCCTGCAGTTTTCCCAAGTTCTTTCGACGACTTGGTCAAATCCAATATGTCATCAATCACCTGAAACAAAAGACCGATACACCTCGCAAACTTCCTCAGCCTCTCGATCTCATCGTCACTTCCTCCACCTACGATAGCTCCCAAAACCGCAGAGGCTTCAAGCAACGCCGCCGTTTTATGCAAATGGATAAACTCCAAATGCTCTAAACCGACGTCGTTTAGATCTAACCCTTCGCTACTAATGTCCACGACTTGACCCGCCACCAACCCTTCCGTTCCGATAGCTTTGGCCAATTCCCCAACGGCTCTGACCACTCTCACGGGAGAAACTTCGGAACTCGTAGCCGACGCTAAATGCTCGAAAGCGAACGAGAGAAGCGCGTCTCCGGCTAACACAGCGACGTCCTCTCCGTACACTTTGTGGTTGGTGGGCTTACCACGGCGGAGATCGTCGTTATCCATACAAGGGAGATCGTCGTGGATCAACGACATGGTGTGGATCATCTCGACGGCGCAAGCGGCAGGCATAGCGACGGATTCATCGCCGCCGACGAGCTCACAAGCGGCGATGCAGAGGACAGGTCTGACTCTTTTGCCACCGGCGAGGAGAGAGTAACGCATGGCTTCGTGGATCTTGAGTGGCTCACGGAGAGGAACAGATGAATCCAAAGCTTTGTTGACAGATTCGGCTTTGGTGATGATGTAAGACATGAAATCGAAGGAAGAAGATGACGGTGATGATGACGAGGATGAGCTTCGGTTGTCTTCTTTCGTAACGACGGATGAGGCAACGATTGATGAAACGGTGCGTTTTGAACGGAGTGAGATGGGTTTAGTAAGAGTCATGAGAGAAGATCTGGATCTGGGTTTGGTGACGATTGAGGAGGAAGAAGAGAGATGATTGTGGTGAACAACAACCCATGAACCTAGAGTCACTGAAGCCATGGCGATTTCTGAAATCTATGATTTGAGATTGTTTTTTTCTTTATAAATATATATTAATTTTTTTTTTGTTTGGTGGAGTCAAAATCAAATCAATAGAGAATTGGATTGGCCATTAGTGAGAAGCTAGCTACAAGTAAACAGATAGGGTTGTGTGTGACGGAATGGGCTTTTCTTAGTGGTGGTGGAGATGACGATGTTTTCACTTTTTTCTAGTTTTTTTTTTCAAGTCCACAAAAAAACATTTTTATAATAATAATTAGAAAATTTTCTGGCTTAGATTGTTAATAATTACTTGTGTAGAAATAAAATGCATTGTTGTTGAAAGGAAAAAAAAAATTGATGACCTGTTGTCAGTTTTTGTAGATTTTTTCTATTTCTTTGCCAATATTTGGTAAAATCTCAAAATCATTAATTCATAATTTCATATTGGATTGAGATGATCACATACCTAACAATTACAGTGATTATTAACTATATACTGATTTTTTTTTCTAATCATTTCAAACATTTTTATCTTTATTTATTTTTTTACTTAGTGGATTATCTATCACTAAATCGATTCAAAAAAAAAAAAAAAGTTAATGTATCAACATTAAATATCCTATTTTAGAAAAAACGTTTAAAACATAGGATCTTTATTAGAGACCTAATAAAAGTCCACAAAGAAGAAACAAAACATCTCCCACCTAAACAGGTTCATCTTTAATTCTTTGTTGGTTTTACACGAAAATAGTAAAAATGGTATGAAAAATGCATACGGGTCAAAAAAAAAGACAAAGTCCCTAATGGAGGGTTCTGACGTTTGATATCTGACACATCTCTGCTTGTTCGGCTTAACGTATTTAATTAAAGAGCACGCAAACTACCAAAAAATTTATTGTATTGATTACGGACGGGCCTCATGGGCTTTTAATGGGCCGAGATGAGAACACAGCAAACAATGACGACGAGTCTCTCTCTCTGATTCAGCGTCGAGAAAAAGCTACGATTTGTGTTTCTCATTTACAGCATTTTCTCTTTGTGTTTTCTTCGTCGTTTAGCTTCCGGAGACGACAATCCGGTGCCTGGGAGAAAAACTCTTTGATTCGTTTTGTAGTTTGTTTCGACCTTTTTCGTGTTTCATCTACCGGAATTAGCAACTTTGTAAGCTTCTTTCTTCTTCTTCTTCTTCTTCTTCTTCTTCTTCTTCTTCTTCTTCTTCTTCTTCTTCTTCTTCTTCTTCTTCTTCCTCCATTTTTCTTATTTTGTTCCCTTTTGTTTGATTGATTGTCTTTGGTGTTTAGCTTTTGATTCTTCGACCTAGTCTTTGTTTTTTGTTTTCTTTTAGCTTTCCGATTCTGATTCTGATTGAAACTCTCCGATCTTGGAACCTGTTAGTAGATTAACTAGCTTTTTCTTGAAAACGCGTCTTTTTTTTTTTCATTTCTGAGATTTTTGTGAGAGAGAGCTTTGTTTTAGGGATCTTCGGATTTGGGCTTCAATTATTGCGATGTGTAGTTTGAGATTGTGATTGCTCTGCTTTATAGTTGCAGTTGTGTTCACTATATCACAAGGAGAGATTTTTATAACATCTTTGTTAATTTCTTTTTTACAAGTGATGAATTTAGAATCCTAAATTTCAAATCTTTAATCTGACTTGACCATAGAATCAATCATTCATTCTTTGATTTTGTCACAGCTCTGTGAGTTTCGTAAGAGAGGTCAGAAGCAATGATTGGGTTATTCAAGGTAAAGGAAAAGCAAAGAGAACAAGCTCAAAATGCTACTAGAGGTGGTGCTTCTGTCAAGAAGCAATCTGCTGGCGAACTTCGTCTTCACAAAGGTGTTTATATTGATCTTTCCTTTTGTTTCACTACTGTTTTCTTGCATTTAGTCTATTCTTCTTCAAGTTTCAATCTTTTGGGTGCAGATATATCGGAGTTGAACCTTCCGAGCTCTTGTACGATATCTTTTCCTAATGGCAAAGATGATTTGATGAACTTTGAAGTGTCCATTAAACCTGATGATGGTTACTACCAGTTAAGTTTACCTTTTTTTTTACATCTCATGATCACACTTTAAAAACTTGGTCGCTAACTCATTCGTTTCGTTCTTTCTCTTGCCTATTAAAACAGAAATGGTACGTTTGTGTTCACATTCCAAGTCTCTCCTGTGTATCCGCATGAAGCTCCTAAAGTCAAATGCAAAACCAAGGTATGCTCCTTCTTTTTACATTCCTTATAGTTTCCATCTTCTATTCCTGAATTGCTTGTGTTTTCTTGTTAAGGTTTATCATCCAAATATCGATTTGGAAGGAAACGTTTGCCTCAACATCTTGCGTGAAGACTGGAAACCGGTTCTTAACATAAACACTGTTATCTATGGACTCTTCCATCTTTTCACGGTATATTATTATTAGCCAAACAGTTAGATCAAAGTAGGTTTTGTGTTGCTATACTGGTTTCTGAACTCAGTGCTTGTTTTCACACAGGAGCCCAATTCCGAAGATCCTTTGAACCATGATGCAGCTGCAGTTTTAAGGGATAACCCGAAGCTGTTTGAGACCAATGTTCGGAGGGCCATGACCGGTGGATATGTCGGTCAAACCTTTTTCCCTCGCTGTATCTAACAAGCTTTTGGTTCGTCTTCTCAAGCAAAAAAAAATAAGAACCAAACTCTCTATCCGCCATTGTATTGCTTCTTCTCAAGGACTACTCGTTTGTTTGTTTGATCTTGTAAAATTACATTCCATGTAAAAGAAACCCTTTCCTTGGATCAAAATCTTGTTCGTGAGAATTTGATAAAGGAGACTGAAAGGAACTGGAAAGTCAAAAATCTGGGTTGTATAACATGTTTGATCTTTGTCATTTCTTGGTTTGATTTCATGCAAGAAGTGTCTGATTTTTGTGGTTTTACCTCTGGTTTACAAAATGCTATCAAAATCGTTTGTGGTATTAAAAGAATCACAACACGAGCTCATGTCTCTCAGATCATTTCAGTTTCTTTAGAGTTTGCGGTTTTCGCGTTTTCCCTATCTTTTTGAAAAACAAAATGCAACGGAGTGTAACAGAGACAACATAGTCCAAATGGAACAGCCATCATCGACAAAAGCCCCTTTGAAAGCGCATCAGCCTCACGAACAGAGGAACCTTTCAAAGGATCAATACCTCTTGCGTCGTACCCAAACATCTTCTCAGACAAAATCCCAACCAAAGGGGCAGCAAAAGATGAGAATGACCCTTCGAAAGCACGGTCAAATGCGTAGATCATTGTACGGTACTTAGGAGGAACAACTTCAGCAAACATGGGTGCGTTAACTGCTGATCCGCACCAAGTTATGGTAAGACCCATCAAGAAGAGAGTTACTGAGAAGATTGAGTAGCTGCGTGTGGTTTGTGGGATTACTTTCAGAAGAATAATTGAGAATGGAATTCCCATGAATGCACTGAACTGTGCACACATCACTCTTCCAGAATTTGGATATATCCGTGCCATTTTATCCGCCACTATCCCTCCCATTAACGTTCCTATCGCTCCTCCCGTTGCAAATACCCCGAGCAAAGCCGCGGTCTGGTTATGATCGAAACCTAAAAAAACATTCAAGATCTCAGTTCTTGATCACTGATGGATGTTCAAGATTTTTGTAGGAATTGCCATTTATACCAATAAGCTCAAACCACATTGTCAGAAAAACCATTGCGGTCCATGGAAACGAACCAACAATTCCTTGGATGACGATTATCTGAAATGTACGTACTTTAACGACTGATTTTGCAGCTGCCCATGAATCATTCCAAACCGAGGTTGTTGAATTTGTCTTACGAACCATTAGTTCCTCTCTACAATAATTACAAGCAAAAAATAGAAACTCACTCATCAGCCTTTAGTCCTTTTGTCTGACAAATTAGATGACAATGTTGAGATCACATTACCGATCAGCATTCTTTCTCGGGTCAACAACGAAGAGAAAGACAAGTAACCCGATCAGGGCGCTAAGCGTAGCCATCATGATGAAAGCGCAACGCCATCCAGGTATGCCCCAAAACTGAGAACCAGCCATAACAGTTGCTACAACACCTCCTCCTATACCACCAATTGTACCAATGAGGTTCAACAAACCAAAACCAGCTCCTCTGGCACCATCCTTATAACTATCTGCGATGAAAGATTGAAGGGCTGGTATAACAATTGCCAATCCAAACCCATTCACTGCTCTCCACATCGCAACCTAAATAATCACAAGAAGATCAATTCAAAAACCTTCTAAACAACTTGAAAATATCATATAGAATAAACAGATGAAAAATACCTGAACGAAGTAGTTGCTGGCTCCAACTGCAGCAGTTGATAAAGCCCAACAGAAAGTACCTATTGCAAGAACAATGGGACGATCATAGGTAATGACAAGAACTCCAGCTAATGGCGAAGCAAGTCCTTGAACAAAGTTTCTTATGAATGTTAAGTAGCCTAAATCTGATGGTCCTGCGTTAAATGCTTCACTCACTTCTTTATAAACCGATGGCAACAGATTCTCGTCTGCTCGTTCCATGATCGCAGCTAAGTTTATGAGAATCAGTGATATCGAAACACCCAAAAACGTTCCTGTTCTGTTCAAGAAACAGAGACATAATAAAGATTCAGTACCATAGAGACAATGAAACAGTACAGTTAAAAACATCTTCTCGTGATTACAAAACACAAACACAACACCATCAAGAAAAAGAAATCAAACGAAACCGATTAAAACAGATCTACGAGACTATCTAAAAAAACCCCTAAATTCTAAATCGAATAGAAGATAAAACCGAAAAAGCAAAAAGTCAAAAGGGAACTTACTTTATCTTCATGTTGTTAGTACGGTGATGGCGAGGGAGAAGACACCGGAGAGAATTAAAAGCGACGGAGAAGAAACTGGAATGAGGTCGAGCACGACCCATCAAAACTTTCCCGATTAACCGGAGCCGGAGTTTGGTTAGTTGGTTTCTTTAATATCGGATCTAAAATAAGCAATCGTACGTACGAGAAAGAATACGATTGAAGAACCGCCGGATATTATTTTATTAATGACAGTTTTGTTTTTAGATAATGTTTTCATTCTTGACGTCATGTTATTTGGATAAGTCAAGTGGCCAATTAGTTTTAAACTTTTAATTAAGGAATCTACATTAAATTGTAATGATGTAGTAAAAAGATCATTGGGCACGAATCGTTAGCTTTTTGGGTGGATCGTTACAGTTACAGGGTAAATAAAGCGCTATGGTTACGTTACTCTTTTATTAAAACGGTTCACACATAAGTGCTATACGGATTGTTTCACCTGATTTCAATTTTTCTATAACCGGATCTCCACAGTACGTGTTTATGTCGTCACCAGTGACGTCAATCGGAACGTTATGTAAAAAGTGAAAATTTTGAACGTTACGGAACAGTAACTTTGTTGTTTTTTAAAAAAAAAATTCTTAATCACCCAAACGGTAACTTATCTGCACGTATATATTTTGAATAATTGCCGAACGGTAATCTCTATTTTTTTTTAATTATTTGATTCTTTCACTCAAAACGGTAACTTATTTGACCGTTAGATAGAAATCTCTATATATACACCTCTCCTATCCCTTCTTTCAGACATAACAAAAAAATCTTCTTACTTACTCCTCTATTCAAATGTTCCAACATTCAGACATAACAAAAAAATCTTCTTACTTACTCCTCTATTCAAATGTTCCAACAACACTCTCTGTTTTCTTCTTGTGATGATCTGTTCTGCTTTACTACTCTCAAGCTTATCCCTGATTTTCTCATTCACCGAGCCATATATAAGAGACATCTCACCCTGTAAGGTAACGTTTTTGGTCTGATTCTTTGTTTTCTTTGCTTAAACTACAATGTTCTCATAATTTTCCATTTATTTTTTTACGGAGTTTGAAAAAAGGAAAATTTGAGATATATATTTAGGACATAACAAAATACTCATTAGAACTCATAGTGTTGTCGTGCTTCAGTAATTTGCATGTGTTGGGGGAATGATAACAAAGAAGTTATAAATTGAATTCTAAAACTCTGTTTTGTTTGCTTTTTTAGTTAATCTCTCGTGGGTCGTTTCTTTTGTTAGAGACTCTTAAAATTTTTATGTGAAAAAAAATATAATTTTTCGACTTCATGTAAACACAATAATGGAGTTGTACAAGTCTGAAATCTATTTCCTTTTATTTTCGCACAAGTGTATTTCTGGATTAATAAACACAATAATGAACATGTAAGTTACTGAAATTTTTAAAGGGTAATTAATTATTCGGCTGATTTTGCAGTTTATGAATTCTTTTTTTAAAGGGCGTTATACAGTCTGAAATCTATTTACTTTTATTTTGGCATAAGTGTATTTCTGGATTAATAAACACAATGCATGTAAGTTACCGAATTTCTTAAAGGGTAATTAATTATTCGGCTGATTTTGCAGTTTACGAAGAAGAACACGCTAACTCGAATGGAGTGTGTAAAATGGGAAGGTGATCCACTCACTCACATTCAAATTGTTTGAAGGTCCAGGCGGTGTAATGACAGAGTCTTTGGGAATGCCATACTTTGATTGAGAGTATGATGTGTGACGATTGCTTGCAAGAGATGTGAAGTGTGTGTGACGTATGTATTTGTAAAATATGTGTATATGTACTTTGTTGTATAGATGAATGTGTTGGATGTGGAGGTATAGATGAATGATAGGGTGTGCATGTGGATGTTGACGGTATAGATGAATGTTTAGGGTGTGGGTGAGTGTGTATAGATGAGATAAATGTATATAGGGTGTATTATATATAGATGAGATATTATTATGATGTGCATGTGGATGCCATAGATGAATGTTTAGGGTATAGGTGTGTATAGATGAGATAAATGTATATAGGGGTATGTCGTGATTCGTGATAATATATAGGGTGTGAAAATGCGGATGGTATAGATGAATGTGTAGGGTGAGCCGGTGAGCCGGTGGGTGTATATTGTAAGATGAAATGATATCGCGCATCAAACGAAAATTATCCACACAAGAGAAATATAATTAGTTGTTAGCTTGATTTTTAACAAAATTTGTAACAATAAATAATAAAAATACAAAAAAAGAGTAATATAAAATTAAATGGTGGAAAACAAGTTTGATGAGAGAAATTATTATGTTAAAGAACCATAATAATCACTAATCAGAACCAATCCAAACTTTGAAAACAAACTTTAAAGTTGCTCGAAACTTTTGTACTACGATTAATATATAAACAGTAAAAACCATTTAGACTTTTGAAGTAAATCCAAGCTTTAGAAACTGTGTACCCCCCCCCCCCCCCCCCCCCCCC
>NC_025694.1:1696219-1700070 GCF_000633955.1 Camelina sativa
TTTTTTTTTTTTTTTAATCAAGTTATCCTTATTGAACTTCCACCAACATGACCGTTTTGAACAAATCATATATATAAATAAAATTGTGTGAATGAGTTGTATATTCTCATGCGTTACAATATATACAATTCTTCTGTCGTCATTTAAAAAAAAAAACTTTGACACCAATGCAAATTATTATCGTATCCAGGTTTATTATTCTCACAACGCTTTTTGTGCCAAAAACAAAAATAAAACTCAAAATTAATATATAAAAAAACGAAAGGGAAAAAGAAAGAAAGATACGAATTCAATGAACAAGAGAGGAAGGAGAGGGGAAGGGGACCACAGCTCGTGCGTTACAACTAATTGGACACGTGTGTAAGCTGACTTCCAAACACACACACAAAAAAAAATATCGATCCCACGTGTAGACACTGGATCGCACGTGCGGTGACAAATGAAATTAAAATCGGAAAAAAAAAAAGTTACTAATAAAAATTAAAACAAAGAAAAAGCTTTCTTCTTCTTCATCTCTGTATCTCTCTCACGCTCTCTCTCTCCCTCGTGCGCTACTCTGACAAAGACTTCAGAGAGAGATTCTCAGATAACTTTTTATTTTCAATGGCCGCCGGAGGAATAGGAGGAGTAGATGGAGGAGGAGGAGGAGGAGGAGGAGGATCTTCAGGACGAACTCCGACGTGGAAAGAGAGAGAGAACAATAAGAAGAGAGAAAGGAGGAGAAGAGCTATCACTGCTAAGATTTACTCTGGTCTTAGAGCTCAAGGTAACTATAAGCTTCCTAAACACTGCGATAACAACGAGGTTCTTAAAGCTCTTTGTCTCGAAGCTGGTTGGATCGTTGAAGACGACGGCACCACTTATCGCAAGGTATCTTCTATTATTAATCTCTCTCTCTTCTCCGATTTCAATTTTTTTTTTTTTTTTTGAATTAGATCGGAATCTCAGCTTTCCTTTGAAATCATTCAATAGTTCAATTCACTTGAATTGCGATTTAGAATTGAGTTCTTACTGTTCGATTGGGTTGAATTTTCAAAAAAATTCCCCAATTTTGGTTACTAACGATTTTGAGATCTCGTCTTCATGATTAGATTTGTTGGTTTCTGCTTTAGATTTAGCTAATTCTATAGAAGAACAATTAGTATGATTATTGCGAAATTTGGGGATTTCTCTTAGACTAGAGCTCAATCATTGACTTTGACGTTGAACTTTTGTATATCATGTAGTGTTAGATTTTGATTTATATAGTCTTTAGAGTTACTAAAAATGGTTTGGTTCTTGAATTGTGTAAAAACAGGGTTTTAAGCCACCAGCAGCAGCATCAGATATGTCAGGGACACCTACAAACTTGAGCACAAATTCATCAATCCAACCAAGTCCACAATCATCAGCTTTTCCAAGCCCTGCACCTTCTTACCACGGAAGTCCAGTCTCATCTTCATTCCCTAGTCCATCTCGCTACGACGGGAACCACTCCTCTTACCTACTCCTACCGTTTTTACACAACATCGCTTCTTCTATTCCTGCAAACCTCCCACCTCTTAGGATATCCAACAGTGCGCCTGTGACTCCTCCGTTGTCTTCTCCTACTTCTCGTGGTTCTAAGCGGAAACTCACTTCAGAACAATTATTACCAAATGGCGGCGGGTCTTTACACGCTTTGAGGCATCCGCTTTTCGCTATCTCAGCTCCATCTAGTCCTACTCGTCGTGCTGGTCACCAAACACCACCTACGATACCTGAATGTGATGAGTCAGAGGAGGATTCGATCGAGGATTCAGGGCGGTGGATTAATTTTCAATCTACGGCTCCTACTTCACCAACGTTTAATCTTGTTAAGCAAACATCGATGGTCATTGATATGAAAAGATCAGATTGGGGAATGAATGGGAGAGGTGCAGAGTTTGAGTTCGAGAATGGAACAGTTAAGCCTTGGGAAGGTGAAATGATTCATGAAGTTGGCGTTGAAGATCTTGAACTCACTCTCGGTGGCACTAAAACCCGATGCTGAATAAAAAATCAACCCATGAAGAAGTCAGAGCAAATCTTGTGACCATAACAGAGCAAATCTTCAGCATTGTACAGTACATTGGAGCCGGAGCTTGCAAGAGCCGAGGATGGGTCAAAAAGGGTCGAACCTCTTAACATACCGTTTACATTCACCGTTTATACTTAAATTGTCACTGTGATGATGGTGCATTAAAATGTTCTTAGAGATAAATAATATGGGGTTTGTTGATCACAGGATAAAAGATTGGGTTTTGGGAAAGATAAATTTGTAGAGAGAACTTAATAGTGTATTAAGCTATTTTTATCTTTACAGATATAGTTATTATGAAAACCATTTTGCTTTCCAGTTTTTTTTTTGGTTCTGAATTATTTGTTGTTAGCTTAGTTTGTTTTGTCAAGTTAGGTGATGATATAAAAGGAAAGCTCCACGAGCGGAAGATAATGGACCCCTACCATGTGGTCTGTCTTTTTTATATTATTTGATGGGACCTAAACAACTAAACTACTTCTAACAATTTGCACTTATATTATAATTTTTTTGTTTGTATTTTTAGTTTAATACTATATACCCCTATTGTTGTTATTATCGCATGTTGTATTAAAAACCTTTTTTTGTTCCCTATTTGTCGTAATTGGACGATACATGACATTTTCATTGCCCATTTGATGAGGGAACTACGAGATGACCCACGTTGGGTCCACGTGAGGCACTCGAGGCTGGGTTGCTTCTTTTTATATATAGTTATTTAGTTTGGATCTAGTAAAATTTTGATGACCAAAACAAAATAATTATTGATAATTTTGCTACTTTGGTGGTGCGACAAGTGATACGTCAGCTACAGGTCATGAGATTGCACTTCGTAGCTTTGTCCAAAATAAGGTAAAACAAACAAAACACATCTTGATACATGTTTCTATGTCTAGCTCATCTCATCAAAACACCATCGTAACACGCAAAACAAACGACGACTCAAACACAAGTAGTTTAAGCAATGAATAAACATTGCATTTGTTATATATTAGGTCTTACTGTCTTGGTACAGAGTATAAACGTTACATTTAGGGGAAAAACAAATTAAATCAAATTTCAGTTCAATTAGTAATGATTCCTAAGTATATGTTTATATAATTTGGGGTTACGATTTTTCAATCCGTTTTAAATAATTTATTGCATTGAGATGTTCCTCCATTTCGATAACTGCAATCTCAATCTTCTCTATATATGATTCAACACAAATCCGTCCAATCACCAAACACATTTCTCACTTCACCAATTAAAGAAAGCAAATTACTATGGAACTTCACGGAGCTCTAGTTGCTAGTCCGGGCATGGGCCATTTCGTACCCATCCTAGAACTCGGCAAACATCTCCTGAACCACCACGGGTTCGACCGTATCACCGTCTTCCTAATCACAGACGATGTCCCACGGTCGAAATCCCTAGTTGGAAAAACGTTAACGGAAGCAGGTCCCAAATTCGTGATCAGGTTTATTCCACTTGATGTTTCGGGTCAAGACATGAGTGGTTCACTTTTAACTAAACTAGCAGAGATGATGAGGATGGCAATACCCGATATCAGGACTGCAATTATGGGGCTAGAGCCGCGGCCTAGGGTTTTCGTAGTTGACTTGTTGGGCACAGAAGCTTTAGCTGTGGCTGAGGAGCTTGAGATCACGAGGAAACATGTTCTGGTTACTACCAGTGCTTGGTTTCTAGCTTTCACGGTTTATATGGCGAGTCTTGACAAGGGTACATTGTTTAAGCATCTGAGTAGCATAGGAGCATTGCCTATACCGGGATGCAGCCCGGTTAAGTTTGACAAGGTTCAAGATCCGAGTAA
>NC_025694.1:1700132-1728832 GCF_000633955.1 Camelina sativa
TAAGTATATGTTTATATAATTTGGGGTTACGATTTTTCAATCCGTTTTAAATAATTTATTGCATTGAGATGTTCCTCCATTTCGATAACTGCAATCTCAATCTTCTCTATATATGATTCAACACAAATCCGTCCAATCACCAAACACATTTCTCACTTCACCAATTAAAGAAAGCAAATTACTATGGAACTTCACGGAGCTCTAGTTGCTAGTCCGGGCATGGGCCATTTCGTACCCATCCTAGAACTCGGCAAACATCTCCTGAACCACCACGGGTTCGACCGTATCACCGTCTTCCTAATCACAGACGATGTCCCACGGTCGAAATCCCTAGTTGGAAAAACGTTAACGGAAGCAGGTCCCAAATTCGTGATCAGGTTTATTCCACTTGATGTTTCGGGTCAAGACATGAGTGGTTCACTTTTAACTAAACTAGCAGAGATGATGAGGATGGCAATACCCGATATCAGGACTGCAATTATGGGGCTAGAGCCGCGGCCTAGGGTTTTCGTAGTTGACTTGTTGGGCACAGAAGCTTTAGCTGTGGCTGAGGAGCTTGAGATCACGAGGAAACATGTTCTGGTTACTACCAGTGCTTGGTTTCTAGCTTTCACGGTTTATATGGCGAGTCTTGACAAGGGTACATTGTTTAAGCATCTGAGTAGCATAGGAGCATTGCCTATACCGGGATGCAGCCCGGTTAAGTTTGACAAGGTTCAAGATCCGAGTAAATATATTCGAGAACTCGCCGAGTCTAAGCGAATTGGAGCTGAGGTGATAACTGCAGACGGTGTGTTTGTGAATACGTGGCATAGTCTCGAGCAAATGACTATCGGGTCTTTCATGGATCCAGAGAATCTTGGTCGGGTTATGAGAGGTGTGCCGGTTTACCCTGTTGGACCGCTGGTTAGAAGAGCAGAACCGGGTTTAACGCACGAAGTGCTGGACTGGCTTGACTTGCAAGCCAAAGAGTCAGTGGTTTATGTCTCTTTTGGAAGTGGTGGTGCACTAACCGCAGAGCAGACGAACGAGCTGGCATACGGTTTGGAGCTGACCGGCCACAGGTTTATTTGGGTCGTCAGACCACCAGCTGAAGACGACCCATCAGCATCAATGTTTGACAAAACCAAGAATGAGACAGAAACACTCGAATTCTTACCCGACGGGTTTCTAAACCGGACCAAAGATATTGGTTTGGTAGTCCGGACATGGGCTCCGCAAGAGGAGATCCTAGCACATGAATCAATTGGAGCGTTTGTGACTCACTGTGGATGGAACTCAGTTTTGGAGAGTATTGTGAACGGTGTGCCAATGGTAGCTTGGCCGTTATACTCAGAACAGAAGATGAACGCGTGGATGGTTTCAGAGGAGCTAAAGATTGCATCGCGGCTTAATGTTGCAGATGGGATTGTAAAGAAGGAAGAGATTGTTGAAATGGTAAAGAGAGTGATGGATCAAGAAAACGAAAATGATATGAGAAAGAATGCTAAGGAACTGAAGAAGACAGCAGAGGAAGCTCTTAATAAGACTCACATTCCATCTGCCTACTTCATCCAAAACTAATATGCAAAAAAAAAATGACAATTTAAGAATAACAAAATCCATAAAATATAATATTTTCTTTTACGAACTGTTCAAGAACCGTGAAGCTTGGAATAACAAAGACACGACGTGGTCAAGAAACAGGAGCTTTGAATGCAAACAAAGGAAATAGTAATGACTTGAATGTTTTGGTTTACTAGTGAGAGAAGTGAAGAAGACATTGATAAAACATCTAATTAAGAGAAATTTTGGAGGGAACTAAGCCGATACACTTACAGGTTCGGTAGCTTTCTTGAGCCATTCCATTTCGGTCTGGTTCATAAACGGAGCCAAGATGTCTTTGCAATTCGAATGGTATGTGTTTAACCAATCGATCTCTTCCCTTGTCAACTGGTCTAGATTGATAAGCTTCACTTGATACGGTGCCTGAAGAGAGAGAGATACAGAGTAACTCAGATATGCATGTTGATAAGAGAAACCAGAAGAGAGACAACGATCATGTACCCAAGTGATATGCTCGAATTGCAAGTATCCCTTGTCGCCAAAATTGAATTCTGTCTCAGCATCATTTACAACAAGCACATTCTCCAGCCTAATACCAAAGTTCCCGTCTTCATAGTAACCAGGTTCTGCAATATAACAAAAAATCACCAGGCTCTTAAAATATGATCAGTGATAACCGAACGAGAGAAATACCAAGC
The DNA here is from genome assembly GCF_000633955.1 of Camelina sativa. NCBI lineage: Eukaryota > Viridiplantae > Streptophyta > Magnoliopsida > Brassicales > Brassicaceae > Camelina > Camelina sativa. The sequence continues at coordinate 1,702,376 of NC_025694.1, forward strand.
TTTTGTTGCACACGGACCATCTGTTACAGTCATGGTAGCTTGGAGTGGTACATTTCTAGCACTCGGTCTGAAACTAACTTGGTGAGGTCCTGCATAAGTCCCAACACATAATTTAAAGTTAGTTGATACTTAGAATCTCAAATAGATTACTGTTGATATATAATACATAAGAAAGAGAGAACAAAAAGAGGTTTCTCATCACTTGCCTTCATGAACACAAAGGTAAGAGCCGACTCCATGACCAGTACCATGTCGATAATCCAAGCCATACTTCCACAAAGGAGCTCGAGCAAGAATATCAAGAGTATAACCTGTAATTTCAAATATAAGCCAATTTGACATATAACGGATCAATAGTTAGATTAAATCTTCCCTCACCACGAAGTCTCAAGTTAGAAAAGAACTTAAGTAACAGAGATCATAAAAGTTACCGTTTGTTCCTTTAGGAAACCGAGCATTTCCAAGTGCAACATGACCCTTGAGCACCTAAGATGCAGCACATTACATAATATTAGAAAATTTGGTTATACGAAATAAGTATGACCGCAGTCTTCATAAGGTTATCATCTATAAGCACATACTGCGGTATAGCACTCTTTTTCATGAGCTGAAGGTTTTCCAAAGTGGACTGTTCGGGTTATATCAGTTGTTCCATCAAGATACTGCACAAAGACATCAATATAAATATTTCAAAGCAAAGAGTTTAAAGTTAGATACAAAGGAAGCTTATAGTATATACTCAACCATGTGATACAAACCTGTGCTCCTGAATCACACAAGTAAATTTTGTCGGGGTCCATCTCGGCACATGCTTCTGGCTCTGGTGAATAATGAATGATAGCAGCATTTGAACCAACCGAAGATATAGTAGGAAAGCTTAAACCTCTAAAATGCTGCAACACATGAAGAACAAGAACAATGTGATTCACATATGAGTTGATTTGAATCAAACCATTTGAACTTTTTCATGTACTTACACAAACGAACGATAGAAGAAACATTTGTTAATATGTTGTATGTAAACATTACCTCTTTTGCAGCTCGGAGACTTTCTAGCTTATCGCTCACAGTCACTTCAGTAAGCTTAGAGGTCTCTCTGTGTATTAATTTTTCTCCATAAGCAAAAATCATTACGGAATGAACAATGGAAATATGTAGAGCAAGATCAAACAAAGGAGAAAGATTCTTACGAAGGCTTTTTTTTGTTTGCTTCGGCTTCCAAGAAGTATCCAGAGGCTCCATAGAGCTCCTGCATCTGTGGTTTCACAAAGATGAGTGTTCATAAAACAATCATCTATATCATAGTATTAAAGATTGAAAAAGTTATTAAATTTTCTGTCTAATACCTGTTTATCGAGCCAAACAAGGTACTGGACAACAGCTGCACCATCACGAACATGTGCCTTCTTGATCCCTTCGAGCTCAACCGGATTCTGACATAAGTGGGATGAAGCAATATATAAGTAAACAGAAAAAATCAATGAAACGCTAAGATAGGTCACCAATATCAAAGAGCATTCATGATTACCTTCAAGGCTTTTGAGAGGGATATAGGAGAAGGTTGCAGAAGAACCTTATCAGCATCCAATTTCGAATAAAGTGCATAGCAGCACGACGTAGGATCCACCCATAATCGATCAGGCTGGTCAACATCAATCTCCATGTCCTTTGTACCCTCGGGTTGACCAATTTTAGAGGCAAATGAAGAAACAAGTCGATCCGAAGCAAGCAATGACACATCTGAGATCACATCTGTGTACTCCCGGACTTCTATACCGAGCCCTTTGAAATAAGCATTTGCCTTCATAACAAAATTAGAACATTCAGAAATTACAAAACAAGCTAAAACAAAACTATGCATACTACCAAAAGTAAAAACAGAAGCCTAACCTCATCAGATACTTTCTTTTTGTCAACATAGAGAAACGCAGAATTGGTTGTAAGAATTGCAAACGCATGAACAACTGGACAATAAGCGACATCAGTTCCACGGATATTATAAAGCCAAGCAACCTCGTCAAGAGCAGCGATGACCAAACCACGCGCACGCTCTTGCTTAAGCTTTGACCTCAAATCTTCCAATTTATCAGAAACAGAACGGCCAGCAAATTCTAAGGGATGGACAACAACAGGACTCATCTCAGAAGGTGGACGAGTCTTCCAAACTTCGTCCACAAGATCAGTTGTTGTCGTGACCAGTTTCTGATTCTTCTTGGCAAAAGATTTCCACCATCTATTCGCTGTATCTATCGAGACACACCATGAATCAACACCTATATTTGCCTCTTCAGGTAGATTCTACAATTGATCCCAAAAACAAAACACAAACTTCAATGACACATCTCAAAAATTTTATCGTCTGATATGACTAATTTGTATATGATATGACTCACATCTGAAATCCAAACTTCAACAAGAGGATCTTCACCCATACGCATGAGCGTCCATTCGTCACTAAGCTGTTGCAATGCTTGCAAGAAGTATCGACCATCAGTCCAAAGCCTTGCTTCGTTCTTCGTGATTAGTGCCAAACCTGTGTATACATATATAATCAATCCGCCATCAAAATTCAATTCAAGTGTCTCATCAGAATCTCGATCAAGGATTCAATCAACGATTTACGAATCAGAACAATACAAAAACAGAACCGACCTGCACTTCCACTGAATCCAGACACGAACTCACGGCGTTTGTCTCGTGCTGAAACATACTCGCTCTGAAGTCGATGGAAATTGAAAAAAAAAAAGCACGATTCGATTAGTTACAATTTTTAAAAATCGGAACTTTTCACTCAAATCTATGAACAAAACATGATTAAGCAGTAGTCGAAGTATAATCAAGTAATCAAAGATCGGATCATGAATCAAAAAAGGGGCAATTCAATTCGAACAATCAAAAATACCTGGTGATAGTCTTCGGAAGGGACAACCAAAGCATCAAGAGGAGGAGAGTGAGAGGCCATCAGTGACCTCAACGAAGAGAGAGTAGTCTCGGACATGGCGACGTTTAGAGTTGAGAGAAGGATTTTGCCTGCTTCGGTATTTGATATGTCTCGAGGACGAACACAGATGCAGCTGCAGATAATAAAAGTACAGACAAGATACAACAGTTGTTTATGTTTTGTACACAAGTTATTAACTTTACGTCTGCTGAGGAATCCTAATGGCTGGCGCAACTATACCTAAATATATTTTTCCTATGTTTTAGCGATCTTGTGAATTATAGTATTTTCGTAAAGAATAAAAACTGTTTGATAATAACATTCGTTAAACAACCAACAACTCCAATGAAAGAAATATATTTTTTACAAAAAAAAAAAATTATCAAACAAATATTTATTTTATGGAGAATAATGAAGACTCGAGAGACAAATAATAATCAAAAGAAAAAAAATATATAACATGTACACACAACCATTAACGTAAGAACTAAGAACCATATGATGATGATGATCCAAGGTTCTTGGATAATGGCGAAACTTGGAAAAAAAAACACTCATAAAAGAAAGAAATTATGATGAAACTGAAAAAAAAAAAAAAAAGGATTTTTTTTTTATGTGATGATTATTTAGCAGGAGGAGGGATTGAATAAAAAGAGAAAATAGAAAGAAAGAAAAAAGCCAATTTTGTTTTCATTTAAGGTTGAGCAAGTCTCTTGACTATTGCAGCCATGTAGTTTCCTTGATGTTCAGCAAGAGCCAGTTCTGTTTCTGTTGCTTCTCTTGACCCATCACCAGCAAACACACCTGCTCCATAAGGAGAGCCTCCACGGATCGAATCCATCTTGAACATTCCAGCTCCAAATGTGTAGCCTATGGGTACGAATAGCATCCCGTGATGCACGAGCTGTGTGATTGCTGTCCAACTGCAACAAACAACACCACATTGAATCAGCGCAAGTGTTCAATGCTGACATTAAAATGCAAAATAAAGGATCCCAACTGCAAAATGCTTTTATGATGCTGAAGCATACGAATTATTACCATGTGACGCAAGATTCCACACTTGTTATATATACTCTCCAAAAGTATATAACAAAGTGCAAAAATACTTGTGTAAAGCAATCAAACTTATATCACAGAAGCCAAGTTGACAAAAAGAAAATGAAAAAGATGGGAATCAATTCCATAAATCGTGGAGAGTCAAACAGCTGAAGGTGCCTCTAAAGAAATACAAATGATAACTGAAGAATCTGTCACAGATCTTTAAGAACACATGCAAATTCATAGAATGCAACGCTCTCATGTCCAGAAATTTAACACTTTTGGTGCTGAGAAAGTGAGAATCTTATCTAATAAACTTCATAATACATTTTCTCATAAACTTCCCCTTACTACATCGAACACCAACCTAGCACAACGTAATCCTATTATACCAACAGAGAACAGGGTACTATTCACTGACCAGTTTCAATTAAAGTTCTATACCAAAACTTCACTTAGGATCCCTAGAATTGAATGGTACAAGTTAAGACTCAAAGAAAGCAATCAAACACCAAGCAAGCAATTTTCACCAGAAGAATTAATAGCCATCTCATCAGAGAAGTTTTCCTCAAAAGTACAAGACAAAGTCCTGACCACAACAAACTTTTAAGCATTAGCAACCCACCTATAAACATAACATTCAAGGTTGCATTTATGTCACATTGTGACTGACTCTATCATGATTATAGCAATTGAATACTTTGTACTTGCAAATCGAACTACTTCAGAGTTTAGAGAACCAAATGCCAAATGGTATAAAGAGAGAGAGAGAGAGAGCTTACGCAGTAGTCTCTTGGCCACCTCCTTGAGTCCCAGTACTGACAAAGAATCCAGCAGGCTTACCAGCGAGACTCTGCTCCTTCCACAACGATCCCGTCGAATCAAAAAACGCCTTCATCTGCGCAGCCATACAACCATACCTAGTCGGGAATCCAAACAAGAAACCATCAGCCGCCGCCAATTCCGCCGCCGTGATCTCCGGAATCTCAAAATCCTTAGCCGGCGCCTTCATCTGGTCAACAACCTCCTGAGAAAGCGTCTCGGGGACTCTGTAAAGCGTCGCCTCCACTCCTTCGACGCTATCCACTCCTTTCTTCATCCTCTTCGCTAAACTCTCGACGTGTCCGTACATCGAGTAGAACACGACGAAGATCTTGAGCGGTGACGAGATCTTAGCAGCAGCAGCAGCGGAAGAGGTGGTGGTAATCGCCGGCGTAGTTGTTCCAGCAGTATTCGTGGCCGTCGTTCGATCATCGTCAATTTGGATCGGAGCATTACCAGTAGCGTTGTTATCATCGATTCCGGGACCATCGCCGGTGGTGGTGGTGAGTGACGACGGCTTCTTCTTCTTGCTCGGAACACATCCGCCTCCTTTCCCCATCGAGAATCTTTCTCCCAAAATCCCCGTCAACGAATAATTCGATTAGTTAAAATTTCAAATAAATAAAAACAAATCAGCTGTTAACACTTTACTTAATTTATTTTTAATTTTAATCACGACTCTTAAGTAAAGATTTAACAGTTTACATTATCTTACTCTTCACACTCAGGTCTTTTAAGACGGGGCCGTATATGTCACGGTCAAATGTTGTTGAGTTGATTATATGGGTTTATTAAGACTTTAAGTTTGTTACAAGGAGTCCAACGTTAGAACTGTCAACTGTATGTCATATTTGGGCTTAAAGAATATTGGCCCGTTTATGGTTTGATAGAAACCCCAAAATAGTTTATTCATACTGGGCCTTTCAATGGCAACAAATTATTGCTTGTATCCAATTTTAATATGTAATAACAGTATAACACTATTTCGTTTTGATAACACGAATAAATCACTAAAGTTGTGAATGACTCACTTCATTTTTTCTTTGAAGTTCGTTTTGTAAAAGTTTTTGCAAGTCCACAACCTAAATTTGATGAACAGGGAAACATTTCGTTATGCATGAGTGTTTATATTATAGAGTATTATAATGACTTGGTATGATGATCGCTTTCTTAGTGGCTAACCCGATTGGTGTCTTTTGACTTGTTCGAAAGCGTACTAGTTTAGATCTCTAACGTAGTCAAATTAACCTAATATCCTACCTACGAAGTAGGAAAAAGGAGTTGCATGAAAATTATCAAATCATAATGTTACAATTAGAAGAAAAGAAAAGCATATGTTTGGAGAATAGTTAAATTATTCACCACAAAGTCAAATTTCAACTATTGGTTTTAAGTAATTGAAATTTCAAACTCTACCAATAGAAATGTTAAAGAAGATGAATTTTAAAATATTGAATCGAACATGTTAAAGATTTGGTATTTATGATAGTTAGTTAGAAGCTAATATATCATATCTGATTGGTTAGCTACTTAGCTTTTATATCTACCAATATATCAATTGTATAAAATACTTCGATTGATTAAAAACTTTATTAATTAACTAATCTCATGCTTCTATGTTGTGCCAGGTACTACTTTGGACCACCATGAAAATAATACAAGATGGCGTTTAAAGCTACAGGAACCAAAATAGAAAGAATATTGAAAATTTAGTGAAAAAAAATAAGACTAATTAACAGAATTTTCTAAAAATATTGTGTTAAAAACTCACACCCCACGAATCTAGGACCAAACCCAAGATCAATCTAGAAAAGCCTTCTCTTTTAGCTGTCACCGGGGACGCATTTTGAGTCAATACTCAATAGAGCAATGCCACGTTTCCAAAATCTATTTACGGAAATTTATAATAGTAAGAAGGAGCTAATGACAAGATTTGTTTAGTTGCTAACCATGTGCTTAAAGCTCTAATCGTGTTTTGGGATGTAGTAGGAACCAGAGAGACAGGTTGGACCTCGAAAGTGGCAAAGGAATTAACAAAGAGAGACAACATATTGTACTCCTGTTTTATATTTATAGAAAGTATATCTAGTTTTTAACTCCACGTGAGTGTTTTCTGGACCGTCCATGTTGTGTTTTGCCATTGAATGTTTTAATCGTAAAGATTGTGGTGGTGATTAGTGTCTTAATCGAGTAATTGAGAATCTTTAATTGTTATTTTTAAACAAAGAAAGATTTAGGCTTAGCTGTTTGGAGATTTTCATACTTATTAATCCACTACAGAAGGATCCATGGAATTCTATTGGATTTTTTAAACCAACGAATTTCAACAATTAACATATACTGTACATAATAAATATAACTATAATTATAATTTTGTCAAAAATAATTCTACTGGAGTTTTAATTCAGATAATAAGTACAAATATAACTCACTTCTAAACAGCTGTCCCAACAAAAAAAAAACTTACCTCTTAACTATTAAAATTTGTGAAAAAAAAAATGTTGGCTCATAAGTTTTCTTTAAATTTATTTATTTATTCACTAGCAGACTAGCTAGTTCGTAGATGTGCATGGCCTTTTGGCTTTGACGGTGATGGCGACCCGCGCGAGACGGAGAGGCTTGTGTCCCAATTATCTTTTTCATTAACACATTTTGAGTTTTGACCCAAAAAGGAAAAGAGAAAAACATTTTGAGTATGCTTTATTAAAAGCTTTAGGGTCCCTAGCTTATGAAGTGAAAGGATTATTTACGGGCGTCGCAACAATCCATTTTATTGGTAAAACGTGGATTAGGTCAATTCTTTTAAGTTACCAATGCTTATTATCATTGATAGAAACACCCAACCAATAAGACGTAAAAGAGCAAGTCTCAGTCTTTCTATTTGCTAATACAATTTTCTTCATTGTATCATGCATGTATTCAATATTTTTCGTAGGTAGCTTCTTCACAAAAAGAACTCTAACGCTTACAAGTTACTATCTATATACTATTTTAAACAAATTTGTAATACTAGGGAGATAAATTCATTAATGAACCACATACCCCAATAAGACGCATTCTCATCATTTTTGTAAAGACGCACTAATCATGATTGCAAACGATAAAAACAAACACGATACTCCTGTCATTATCCCAAACACGATAAATCGATTGTGTGTTATAGCGGAGCCGGTTCAATATATATGAACAGATATAAATTTAATACTGAAATTTTAAAAACTCTAACATTTGATTCTTTTTTGTTTGTGGGGGGNAAGAACTGATATACTAGATCTAATACTGAATTTACTCAAACATTTGTTAGCGGGATTAGGGATATATATAAATATGTATATGTATGTCTCGCCTTATATTAAAGAAGTCTACATCTTAGATTTAATGCTCAAATTAAGGCGCAATTCAAGGAATATATTTAATGAAAAAGATTGGTCTCTAGAAATAGTTTTCCCGCAAAGAATTTACTTTTAAAAACAAAATGTTGGCATAGACACAACCAATCATTGGCGGAGAAGAAAAAACTAAGTTATCGTGTGTATATATTTTTAAAAAGGGCACCAACTCCCGGCGAAATTGTTTATTAAGATAAGACTTTCCAATTAAAGTAACGTATTGGAGGAGAGAGCACACATATTTGTGTTAAATACTACCTAACGCGGGGGGGTGCCTATGGCTCTACCGCTCTAGGACCCTAAATGGCAATACATGCATGATGCATGTGATTCTACCAATTAATGTATGTGCACATAACATAATATATCAATTTCTTTCCGTGGGTCTAAGATTTTGTATCCTTATATAGTAAATGCGTGTCGCATATCTCAAGATTTTGGTAATACACATCATACAAGATAATAGTAGTGTGGATTGTCTAATTGTATCAACTCAAAAGATTGGCTGAAGCTGATCACTCTTACTTTTAGACATACACTCTGCAAAATAATAGTAATTAGTAATCTCTTTTCTGTTGAAAATTATGGGTTCTGTTAACGGTCAAAAGAAAACTATCATACAATGTTTTAATAATATGGTATGGAAAATTCAACTATACGACTACCTCAAATAATGTGAACAAATTAGACGATTATATTTATAATCACTAACGGAAAACACACAAAGAATCTACTAAGACAGTAAATCAACAGTGACCTATACATTGGCTTTTAAGTTGAAATTAATATTTGTTCATTTTACAACCATATAATTATAAATCTATCTCTCTATGATGTCAATATATATATATATAGATATATATTTATCATCAGAATCGTGAGAAATATCTTCTGCCTAAATAGATATACAACATTATATGGTACTGAAAAAAAAACAATTTACATGGTCTTTACTTGTATTATAATATGTATATATGAGATTTATTTGTCTCCGTAGAGAAAAAGTACAAAACTGCTTATATGCTGAGAAGTCTCGCTGTTTTAAATCCAAATCTTATTGTATCGCACCTCTATGTGTAGTACGTAGCCCTTCGAAGCTTCAAAGGTTAAACAACCAAAATTCAAAGAAATGCGGATCTCAATATTTTCTCAAACTCGAGAAGAATAGTAATTTACCCTAAACCCGTCCGTGTCTACATTGGGAATTAGGTCGAGGTTAATTATGCTTAACAGTAATTGAAATTTTAGGAGTAATAAGAAATTGTATATACTGATTACTAATACTAATATATATAGAGGTTTCTAATTAATGGCTTAGGGATTAAGAAAATGTCCGGAAATAGAGAAATGCGAATTGGTCAAGAAGCAAAAAAAAAAAGAAAACCCAAGAGGGTGCAAAAACAAAGTGTGGCTACTGAACTTGCCACGTATCGGGATTGAAATTGCCCGGGTTGGGAAACAAGTTGAAACTCACATGGTCCACTGTTTCGTCTCGTTTCCTAATTAGGAAATCTCTAAAGACATACACGTAACAATTCCTTTCTTTAAATTCCCCAAATTCACAGTTCAATCCATTGATTTGGTAAAGATTCAATCAAAACGTGACTTTTGTTTGTGACGCTAACTATTTTCGATTTTTGAGCAAAAAGCCAAAGAGTTCTTTGCGGATAAGTTTTTCCCTCTTCGGGATATATGTGTGAAAAATAATATCTCACTAGGCCTGTCTATCTTGTTTATTACCTCTTCTTAAAAAAAAAAAGGATAGCTAAATTTACTTGATGAAAGCAAACTGAACTACGAAATACTTTGTAATTTATAGAGTTATGAATTGTGTAAAACTAGTTTTTGAATTCCTTATATATTCACAAGAGAAAAATTGTTTTTGATAAATTTACTCGAGAGAGCAAAAAAAAAAATATATATATATATAAAATCAATATATTGGTATGAATAACATGGCTGATGACTGATGGCGGCGACGACGACGGTTAATTGGAGAACGATAAAAATCTAATTGGTCTGAAGAAAAAAGTCAGGTTCCATGAACTGAACTGGTTAGAGGAGACACATGGAAGAATATGAGAAGTAGTGGTGGATCTACGTTAAGAGTAGGTTAGGCATTTGTCTTAAAGTGTTTATTAAATGTTCTTTAGTAGTTGTTAATACAATTATCTATTTGATCATTTGGTTATGTATTCCTCTACATATATTTGCTGGTGGGGTGTTCCATCCCTTCATTTGTTATTTTTTTACTCTTTTTGCTATATAAATATTATAATTTTTGGTCACATATTTATTAATTATTAGATATGTGCTCCATACTAATAAGAATCCTGGATCCGCCTCTGATGAGAGGTGGTTTGTTTTCTACTGACTTGTAGAATTCCGTCACGTGGCAAGCCCATGTTCTTCCCTTGTTGTCACCTTTTACTTCTTTTTGGCGTGCCTGTCCTTTTCACATCCAGGCTCCAGCTTTAAACTAAATATTTTTTTTAAAAAAATCGCTAATTTGAGTTCCGCATAATTTGTTATACGTCAAGAGTGTACTATATATATATATTATATATAGGATACTTAATTTGGTATTTTGAAAATACTTCATGAAGTTATACATGGCTATTACTTTACTAGTTTGATTGATGATATACGTGATTTGACAGTCTAAAATATCATCTTGACAATGTGTGAAACGACGAATAACGAATCTTGTTTATAGATTCATATATAAACAGTAATATTTACATAATATTTACGTATAAATGCTAATCTTAGACTACCAGCTTAATTTTTTACCAAAACACTTATGCTGTTATGCACAACAGTCGTACACAGCAATTACCTCTACGGTCCACAATCTCTCTAAGTAAAAACATAGATTATCTGTATATATAATATAATCTAACTAAAAACATAGATTATATGTATATTAACTATACCGTCCATAAAAAAAAAGAACGAAAAAAGAAAAAAAAAACTATACCGTCCACACAAGCCTATTACCTCACTCGATTATCTTTTGAACTATGGCTGGCTGATGAATAAACTCCTTCCCGGCACCCGGCGATGGATCGTCTCTTTTCACCTCAACAAGGGGAGCTAGGAGTTTTTGAATGCATGCATGACGGCCGAACGATCCTTACGATATCTCGGCAAGAGACAATATGAGACCATCCTAGCCGACTGATCTTGAAGCCTTATCTACGTGGATTAAATATGATAAGTGGTCATAAACATCCGCTTAATTAGCACTTAAAGCACGAAATTCTTTTGTTGGTCGTTGACAAAGTATCAGTTGGCTATATATCGTCTGTATAATTAATCGTTTCCAAAACATCGTCAAGTTTAGCTACGTATAATCATCGTCAAATTTATGCCCTAATATACTCATGAGGTGTGTGATCTAGTATATCATAGTAGCACTGAATCATACATAAGTTCCAAAAATAGGGTATCATCACATGCCAGACTTTTTGGGGTGGTACTTTCCATATCAATATTTCTGGTTTCAATAGGCTGGACATCTGGATTTTTTTTCTAACGAATTTTTTTTTTAAAGCACTTTCTTAACAGTACCAAAAAAAAAGTGTATTGGATGAGATGGACGGATAGAGATGTAAGGTCATCTGCATTGGGGGAACACTTTGGATACCTTTTTAAAATCAAAAATATAGAGAACAGTGAGTAAATAACATGTTGTTGGTTCTTGATGTATAACTAATTTTGGGCCAGTTTTTGGGTGATGTGGCAACTCGTGAATGGATACAATTTTTTGCAAAGGAGAAAACATTTATTTGTATGGAGGAAGTTTTGTTTGCTTTTTTTAATATCTTTAATGTTTTTTTATTTCATAAAATTTGGTATTGTATTTTGAATTTTAGTATAAGTTTTTTAGGTTTGCAATTTAAATGTTATTTTTTAAAGTTTTTAAAATTGTAATATGTTTTTTTTTATATATCTTTAATGTTTTTTTGTTTCATAAAAATTTGGTATTGTATTTTGAATTTTAATATAAGTTTTTTAAGTTTGCAATTTAAATGTTATTTTTTAAAGTTTTTAAAATTGTAATATGTTTAAGATTATTATATTATTAAATCTTATGATCTTAAATAAGTTCTCCCAATAACCAACTTCTTAACAAAAGATCTAAATTAATGATCTTATATTATTTTCATAATATTTTTATTCTAAGAACACCCAAAAATGTTCTTCCAATGCAGATGCGAGGGTGGGATTGGAAGAACATGTGAAGTAGTAGAGACATGGCAGTGTTTTTAAAGCAGACACAAACACTTACGAGAAGATAGAGGGAGACAAAAGGCTTTGGCTTCCATTGTCTACTTCTCTATGTTCCTATTAATATAACTTTTAAAGTATTTGTATAAACTTTGAAACATTAGAAAACGTACGTTTGGTTGTGTTGTTATTCGCCACGTTTCGTTGTTGTATTCCGTTCATATGACTCCCATCATGTTCCTTTGTCCCCTCTCCTTTTCTCTCTTTACATCGTCTCATCATCATTAAAAAAAGAAAACAGCTTTTAGAATTAAAAACGTGATACATTCAATTCAATAACGAAATCAAATCCCCAATTCAACTTATGAATGCGAACCTAGTAACCATCTAGATGTCCAGATTTATGATACCTCTAGACTAACTGGGTTGAAGAGTAGAATTTGTATATGTATTATTATTCATGCATGTTATCGTTTTATTAATTATTGTGTTTTAATCTTACCAAATAACGGATTCAGAAATATGGACGCGTTAGTGCAGTTTTAAACATTAAACATCAGTAATTCACTTTTTGTATATAATAAGAACTGAAGGTTTTACGATTTGATTTTACGTGTAAAATTAGAGTTCATTGTAGATCCTAATTACGTTTTTTTGCTTAATTACTCGTGAATTAACTTTATCAAAAAATTAAACTATATTAGTATAATGTTTATGTTTTCATTATAAGATTGATCGCTGTTATGTATAAGGTTAATTAAGCACAAGAAATCAATAAGTTTGTCAATGGGAACCAAAATAAATAACACCGATATTCTATAACTTGAATATATATATATATCTATATATATATCTGATTAGATAATAACTAGTCCATAACTCTCTTAACTCTAAAATTATAATATACCTTTTATCTAAATAAAGTTTATTAACCTTTAGAAGCAAATTAAAACACTATTTTTAAAGACAGATATACACACACAAAAAGAAGACAAATATCTCTACCGAATTTAGGGGGTTCATTGGTCCAATATCTTTAAGGAGAGTCCACATCTACAAGTAATTATTATCATGAACATGATCTTAATCCCATTTTAGGATAAATATTAACTACAGTTAACTAATGATTTGCTTCGAAGTCGAAGCTTAAGGTGTCTACAAGTCTACACTTCCACTAAGTCTTCAACCACTTTAAGTTCTATCTTCTTTATACTTTATCTTTTGATCCCCAAGAATATTCTCTCTGGCACCAAGCAAGTAATGTAGTCACTTGTTTGCTCATTTGGCTCCTCTTTTGATTTGGTTAGTTACGTTTCGAAATAGAATATACTTCATTAGACCATACGATATGTTTTTATTCTTGGACGTTGATATATACTGTCCATATCTATGCAGATATATATCACACAATACTGTAGTTGTTCAACAATAATAATTATAAAAAAAAAGAATTCTAAAGTTATGTCGTTTATCACATTAAAATATATATGTCGATATATATAGTCATTTTTCTTCTGCATTTATTCTTTATTTTGGTTTTTATTTATTTCGGTTGTGTAAATGTTATCAATTGGAATCTTAGTTCTATAATGAATTCTGGCTAATTCTTACAGCCATAGCTTTCTAGCGACTAGAAGTATAGAACTAATAGAAGGAAGACACCAATTGTATTTAATTACCTACATAAACAAAGTCATTTATCTCTCTATCCACAAATTAAAGAACAAATAGAAAGAAAAGAGTCGAAAGTAGTATTGAAGGGGCTGCTTGATTGGGTCGTGGAGGACATTGAGACCGGTGAATGTCCTTTCCATTGGACAGCACAGTTTCATTTACGAAACAGTCCCTTATTGGTCTTCCCTCTACGAATTGTATACTACTATATAGTTTTCTAAAGACTCATAAATATTATTAACTACAAATAGATGAATTCGTAATTCGTATCATTTCTCCCTTTTGGTAATGAAATTTACTTTGGTGTCTTCACGTGCCGAAGCTGTCGAGTTTTCATGCTCCGATATATCAATGACGTGTAGCTAAATACGTCTATATGTTTAGTGTTGTTTAGTATTACGCATGGGCCGCAATGTTATTAATAAAACTTTTTATCATTATCTTTTGTCAAGTACCTAAAAAAAGAAAGTCTAATCTATATATAACTAGTATAATTCGATATATCATACTTAAACATAATTAGACATAACAAATAATTGATGATGTGGTAAACTTTTGAACAAGATTTATGTTTTTAATTGAGAATGACAACAAAATTTAACCAATGGACAATTTGGACATCGTAAATGTCAATTATAAATTTAAACTGTCAAGGTCGTCGTCGTTAACAAAATGAAACAATGTTAAAGCTGGTACAAAGGAATATTATTTTCACTTTTTAATTTCTTTGTCCTTTTACTAACCCTCCCAAGTCATAAACGAGGCAGAGGAGTGTAATCACGACCAGTGGTAGTTCCGTAATTATAAAAGAACAAGAAGCCCACATCAGGGAAATGACATTTCATTTCTTGACACCTACACTCCTTATAAATCTTAGGTTTTCCTCTTCCCCAACACAACTTCTCACAATTCATAAAAAGTGAGACAAATTAAGACAGAGAGATCCAAGAACATGAATCACACGGTGGATGATCAAAACATGGCCTTTATCTCTCAACTGTACCCTGATGTCTACACTCAGTTAGTACCACAACCAGGTTTGTCCTTTGTTTTTCAATATCGTTATTAGTCTGTTCGAAAAATTCATTTGTTTTATCTCTTTGTTTTAAAGTTCGACAAACCCCAAATTTCATGGATTTTTATAAAAATACAAGTGGGTTTTGTTTTTAGATAATTTATCCGAAGGTTTTTATCTTTTATATATATATATATATATATATCAAAGTCTGAAAAATCTCTTAACGGCTTAAGGAAGAAGCTACTCAAATTCAAGTGGGTACACGAGTCTTTCCAAAAGAAAAAAAAGTTCTCGACCAACACGCATAAGCCTAAAAATACTGATATCATCTACGTGCATGTGAAGTGTGAACACACATCAAGAAACTAAAAGTAAAAAATAATTTTGATAATGAAAAATCCAAACTTTATTTAAGGTGATCCTGTTATTAGAGCATTATTTATTAATCTGCTTTTACTTCTTTGGTCGGCAGGAGATGTGAAGCCACCGAAGCGGAGGAGGAAGAAGAGCAAAGGAGCGTTGGCTTCCGGAGATGGAAGTAACTGTTTGTTCAGGAAGAGAAAGCTAACCGATGAACAAGTGAACATGTTGGAGATAAGTTTTGGTGACGAGCACAAACTTGAGTCGGAGAGGAAAGACAGACTTGCAGCGGAGCTAGGGCTTGACCCTCGTCAAGTTGCCGTTTGGTTTCAGAACCGTCGCGCTCGGTGGAAGAACAAAAGACTCGAGGAAGAGTACAATAAACTCAAGAACTCACATGATAACGTCGTTGTCGACAAGTGCCGACTCGAGTCTGAGGTATTTTTCCTTTTTCTTCTTTTATCTTCTTTCTTCTTATCTTTTTTTTTTTCGTTTCTCGTTTACTTCTTATTTTTAATTAATAAAAAAATACGTGTAGGGAATGGTTTTTAGGTTTCTTGTTCTCTTTTCTTTTTAACCTTATTCCTACACTAAATTGCATTATAGAAAATAAATAGAATATGTAATTTAATTTATTTTATAAATTCTTTTGGTAATATATTGTCTTTCTGCATAAATGAACGTGAGCTCAAGGCTCGAAGGAATTAAAAATCAATAAATGAGACAGAAAGTTAAGTTGAGAACTTAAAAAAAAGTGACGTCAAACTGTAGATTGCCACCTTATTACACAACATAATACACTTTTATATGTATTCCGTACAATGTTTATCTTTTCTTAATACTGACTTAAGTCTTTGTCAATGGGCTCAATTGTAGACTAGGCCCACTGACTGTAACTAGTAACCACCCATCTAATTGAAGTGTAATCAGATGCTTGCATTGGTGATTAGTTACTTAATGATTGATTTTACATTTTTTTCTCAGGTTATTCAGCTCAAAGAACAACTCTACGACGCAGAACGTGAAATCCAAAGATTAGCAGAAAGAGCAGAAGGAGGATCAAGCCACAGTCCAATTTCGTCTTCGGTTTCCGTAGAAGCTAATGAAACGCCATTTTTCGGAGACTATAAAGTCGGAGACGAGGAGGATGACTATGACAACTTGTTTTATCCGGTGCCTGAAAACAGTTACATCGATGGAGCGGAATGGATGAGTCTATACATATGAAATCACTAGCTTATTAATGTAATATTCAATATTTAGTTATATAAATCAAGCTAGTATCGTGAATTAGGGAAGCATATTTTTAAGTAAAATTTGATAGATTATATAACTGTTGAATTTCGAATGTACAAATATATTAACGATGGGTTTTCTCGCTAATGTAATTTGGCTATCTTTATGTAAGCAAGAATTGCTTAAGTGAATTATTAGTAACTTCGTTGAAAAAAGCGTATTCTATAATTTATTTTATTTTTATTGTAAAAATATATTGGATGTTTAAAATAGAAAAGATAATAGCCCATTCGGTTGAACTTGTTGGAGCTGATGGATTCAAATTTTTTTTTTCAAGGAGACTAAATATGCATGGTAATTACGACCGTAGAATCTATATATGTAGCCTAGTTGAGTAATTATGTCTTCAAATAAATAATTTTCATAAACCAAAAAGAAGTGCGGCCCTAGCTAAAAGCCTTATCGGCTCAAATATGTGCTGCAAGATTCGCAAATTCTTTACTTTATAAATTGTAGAAGACAAAGGACTAGATGACATGCACATGAAGATAAGATAAGCAAAACGGTTGTTGAAACTTTTTTTTTATCTCGATGGATAAGAGTTTTCCCGATTAGAACAAAAGGAGAGTTCGGATAATGTAAACTAATTTTGGTAAAACAAATTCTGAGTCAAGTTTTATAGACCAATTGACAACTAGCTAATGGGTAAAGAAAGCTTCTATTATGGTTAGAGTACAGTCATATTTGCTCTATGATTATAAATTCATCATGATTATTATAGTGATCTGGATCGCATAATTTAAAGTGAGAATTTCTTATATTGGTCATCAAAAATTTGTAAATTTAAAACGATTGAAATGATCACATCTTATCATGCATTTGTAATTATGTTAAGACTTAGTAGACACATATCGTTTTCTCTAATCAATGTGTCTTGGACATGATGATCAGAGCTAGGTTCTTTGATCCATACATCTTTGTCACACTCAATATAAGATTTACAAGCTGCATTTTCTGAAAATCAAAGTTTAGTTTGGTACATGACATGATTAGAGAGGATCTTAGATTAAGTTGTTTTGGATTTTGATTAGCGTTAATATGATATAGACATATTACTAAATCATCCTAATTGTAAAATCATAGACCGAAAACATTATGGTCTCATAAAGTAAAGAAACAGCGGACCCACGAAGAAGTGTTTGGCCAATAAGGAGATGAAGTTTGGGTAAATAGAAAGCGAAGTGTAAAGCAAACGTAATGCCGTGGCTCTTTCTAAAATGGGATCGTTTTTGAAGTACTAGTAACCACTTTCAACACATTCACTGTATCTAAATGCGTTGTATTATTATTATTATAGTTCGAGTCGTCGTCATGTAATGATTTAAGTAAAGTCTGTGACCTTTTTTTATTGATATGGTGATCCATCACATTCACATCAATTACGTAATGGAAATGCCAATGCTTTACGAAAGATGCTACCTTTATCTAAAAAAAATCCTAAACGGGTCTAAATAAACAACATCAAAAATAAATGGGCAGGGTCTAAAAGAGTATATTACTAAACGGGTATAAATGGGCAGGTATGAAACGAGACCCAATGGACTCAACAAGAGGCCAACAATATTTTAGGGGATTATAAAACGATACCAATGGGCTTTATAAGCCAACCCAAATTCGCTTGGCAGAAACTAAGGGCCCGTCTCAAATATTAGTTTTTTAATTTCCTTCTATAATTTTGACGTCATGCTGATTAATTTTTTTTAACTAGAAGGTAAAATTATCGGTTTTTTTTTTTTAAACAGCAGCTTGCATTGATTAAATGGGAGTGTAGTCCTCATGGAGGGTGTTTACAATAAAACTTGGAACATAGTGATGAGAGATAAAAATCATTTGGTTCTGGAAGCGTGTTTTGGCTAACTTATCCGCTGCTTTGTTGTTAGTTCTTCTTGTCCATTGGAACTTAACCTCTTCGAAATTCTGCTTCAAATGGTTGATTTCTCGGATCCATGTGTGCCATCTAAAGCTGCTTTGTTCGCCATTGATCAGACTGATGGCTTTGAGATTGTCTCCTTCGATGATTAGTCTTGTGATTCCTTTGGTCCAAGCTTGATTCATTGCAATTACAATCGCGTGTAGTTCTGCCTCAATAGCCGCATAACAATTTTTGCCAATACTACATCCTGCATTAATATCATTTATCTTTTAAATTCTTTAAAGGAATTGACTACTAAAAAAACTATTTTAAAATTAAAAACTTGAGAGAAGCTTTTGAGTTGGTTGGTTTTATTGTATCAAACAAAAAAAGTTGACAAATAATATTCGTTAAATATTCAATATATCTACTAGTAATAATTTAGTACTATATAATTAGATTTGCTAATGAATGATAATTAAAATGAAATTACTTTTTCTTGATTGATAGATAGAGAAATAAATGAGTAGATGAGTCACACCAAACAGTAGCTACCGTGTCAAAACCTTATCCAGTAACACGTGTACAGCTGGACCTCTCATTGTCGCACGTGTCAGATCATCAAAACCCTAAAAATTAAAATTAAAAAAAAAAAAACTTTCCTCTTTCTTCGTATCCTTCTCCTCCTATCGGACTTTGACACACCAGATCGGAGATTTCTCAATCCTCTCTCTGTTTTTTTGGTTCCCTAATCTTCTTCTTCAATCAACAAAAAAAAAAAAAAAAAAAANAAAAAAAAAAAAAAAAAAAAACTCTCCGACAGATTCAATGAAGCTCTAAGTAAGAAGAAAAAGAGAAGAAGAACACACAGATAAATTTTAGTATATCTTCTTTCTTCTTCGGAGCCCAAAGGGGGAGTTTTTTTTTTTGTCTGATCTGTGCGGAGGGAAGAGAGACTGACGACGTGTCTTCATCCTTTTTGTCTCATATATATAAATCAAAAAATCCTAGCTGGACTTCCACATCACTGCTGCTACCTCAATTAGACGAAGAAGAAGCTGCTGGTCTGTTTTTTTTTTTTTTTCTAACTTCTTTATTTTTTTTCTATGCAAAAGCACCCTTGCATGTAACAGATGTACTCGTCTTTGCTGATTTGGATTGAATTGGTTGATCAATTATGCCAAATTTGAGGTTGTTTCGTGTATAATTCACTAAATTGGTTATGCAATTTAGGTTATAGAGATTTTATATTTGCTAAAGATTTCGTTTGGAGGTTTTGGTTTTGACTCTGATGCATGATTTTACTAAGCTTAGATGTGGGTTGAGACATTTTGACTGCTATTAATGATAGCCAAAAGAACAGTGCCCTTTGCTCTCATCCTGTTGGTTTACAAGTCATAGATTGCTATCATTGGAAGCACAAAAGATTTATCCTTTCTTGAGTTTTGGATTTAATGTTTTATGATGATGACTATGCTTCTGTCAAGATCTCTGGTTTGACATATTCTTGTTTTTTTGTATATAGTCTGAGTATCACAAGTAGTAGTAGTAAGCTCATAAAGCTATGGGAACGAGCGAAGAGAAGATGCCATTTAAGCCTTCCAAACCAACATCTTCGGCTCAGGTTCTCTTCTCCTTCTCTTTTCGTTTTGTATTGGAAACTATTTCATGGATTGTGGATTCAGAAACTATAGTTTGTTTGATGTATCTATCTCTTGTTTGCAGGAAGTTCCTCCCACACCGTATCCAGACTGGTCAAATTCAATGCAGGTTCGTGTCACATGCACTACTTTTGTGTTTTATAGTATAGTGTCTTCTTTCTCGAGAAACACCCAGACTTCAGAGCATAATTTTTATGTTTATTTCATTAGGCTTATTATGGCGGGGGAGGTACTCCAAATCCTTTTTTCCCATCCCCAGTTGGATCTCCTAGTCCTCACCCCTACATGTGGGGTGCTCAAGTAAGTTTTCAATCTATAGTTGCTGATGTGATTCTATGATAAATCAATCTGTAAGACCACCAACTGAGTTTTTCTGTTGTTCATTACTTTCAGCACCATATGATGCCACCTTATGGGACCCCAGTTCCGTATCCAGCAATGTATCCTCCGGGGGCTGTCTATGCTCATCCTAGCATGCCCATGGTAATTTCCCATGCCATTAACACAAAATTTTAGCTATCGTTTAAAGCTTTTTGCTCTGTTACATGGCGCATGCATAGATAAATGAGAAAGTAAAAAACTTGCTCGACATCCTTCTCTTGTAGCCTCCTAATTCTGGTCCAACAAACAAGGAGACTGCGAAGGACCAAGCTTCTGGCAAGAAGTCAAAGGGGAACTCGAAAAAAAAGGGTGAAGGAGGTGACAAAGCTCTCTCTGGTTCAGGGAACGATGGTGTCTCTCATAGGTGATTTTAATTACACTCTATTCAACGTGTTACTTGTTCAGTTTGATTGCAGTGATATATGCACATCATGAGGGAGCTTTTATGTAATTATGATCTTTTCTTTCCGTTGTGCAGTGATGAAAGTGTCTCAGCGGGTTCATCTGATGAAAATGATGAGAATGCCAATCAACAGGTACTGTTTTATCTTTGAAGTGTTCTCTTTTACTTCAATGCTTTGTGCTGTGTGTTTAATTGAGTTTCACGTTATTGTAGGAACAAGGTTCAATTAGAAAGCCAAGCTTTGGGCAGATGCTTGCGGATGGTAAGCTTTGGACAGCTGCAATGTTTATGGCTTTCCTTTGCCTGTGTTTTCCATGTTTCTTGACTTGGTAAAGTTTCCTTAAACAGCAAGTTCTCAAAGTACTACTGGTGAGATACAAGGTTCAGTGCCCATGAAGCCCGTAGCCCCCGGGACTAATCTGAATATCGGGATGGACTTATGGTCTTCCCAACCTGGTGTACCTATGAAGGTGTGACTAGATCATCATTTTCACTTGCGAATTAGCTTTTCTGATTTACTTATAGACTTCTTCGTTACAAAATCCTGTTTACTCATCAGGATGAACGAGAGCTCAAGAGGCAGAAGAGGAAACAGTCTAACCGTGAATCTGCTAGGCGGTCTAGATTGCGAAAGCAGGTAATATTCATCTCTGTGTAAGACTGTTAGTAGTATTATTCTCTGTTTGCTTCTCATGTAAATTACTCATTGCATAATAAACCATTCATATAGGCGGAATGCGAACAGCTTCAACAGAGAGTGGAAAGTTTGTCGAATGAGAATCAAAGCCTGAGAGATGAGCTACAAAGACTCTCAAGCGAGTGTGAAAAGCTCAAGTCTGAGAACAACTCGATCCAGGTAACAAACTCTTGTTTGAAAATCAGAATCTCTCCAACTATCATCTTATTTCGGTCAGCTTATATGTAAACACGGTCGCTGAATGAATTACAGGATGAGTTGCAGAGAGTGCTTGGACCAGAGGCTGTAGCTAATTTAGAACAGAATGCTGCTGGGTCGAAAGACGGTGAAGGCAAAAATTAACACTTAGGAAACGTTATTATTGGGATTTTTAAACACTGGATAAAGAAAAAACCTCGGACCAAAGTTATTTGAGATTACATAACTATACAATCGTTTGACATTTTTGTGTAATAGAGATTTGACCTACAAGACTGTAAGGCTGCAAAAGCTACGATTACACCTTTGTTTCATTAGTCCTCGTGATTGGAATCCGATTCTGAATCTGAGTTTGTTCCTGTTGGTCCGGGGCTACCATTTGCTGTGCCTCCTAGTCGTTGGCCTGGTGGTGCAACCTCATTGACTGTTGAAACAACAGTGCAAATAAAATACACAATTCAATAACCTAATAGCAAAGTATTAAATTTCGTAGAAAATTCGAGTTTCGGAAAAAAAAAACCTGATCCCAACATTTTGGCAATCATTGATCGGACAAACCGTATTTCTCCTTGGTGCGACCTAATGACCTTCACCTGCAATTGTTTGTTTTGTTGTAAAGCAATTGGTAAACTAGTAACTCAAAGTATATGGAGGTCTGAAGAAAGCAGTTATCTACCATTTCTTCATATACTCCATCCACGAGTCGGTCCACTCTAGCTTGGTGTCGTAGGAGGAAAGGACGAATCTGGTTGTTGTATATTTGTTTTGATCCCTAATAGTAAACAAAATAAGCAAATCGGGAAAGCAGAATGAGTAAAGGGTTAAAAGCTTGTTATACGTTAGTGATTTCAAAGAGATTAGGACAGCTACCTCGACGGTTGGGAGTTGAAGCCAGACGAGGAACGCAAATTTCACATGATAGTACAATGGGAACCTGCAAATAATCGAGTATACTGAGTATCAACACTATGCAAGTTAAACAATCCCTGTCTCTTGATAAAGTCCACTAGAACCATTAGCGTAACAGTGAAAAAACTCAGTACCAAGAAATGATCTTGTCCGTGAACACTTCAACAAGGCTGAAAGAGCCATAAGCTGTACAAAAGATAAAGAGAGAGAGGAAAAAAAAATATCAAGTTCCATGTGAAAGAAGGCCAAGGGAGATTGCAATAAAATTCTCAAAGATAAACCGCATAAGAACAGTAGAGAACAACCAAAGAAGAGGTGAAGAAAAGAATTAGAAAGATGATTAGCAAATTCCAGTAACAATATCGAACCTGCCCAGTAGATAAGCCATTTTTGTTGTTCAGTCTCATCTCTACTCTCAATTGCCTTGAAGGTAGAGTACACAGGCAACCCGATGCCAATGGAACAGCTGCAAAACATACACACAAACGTTTCCTTTATAACCGAATCCTTGAGTCAACTACAGATATAACACCACCTCTAACAGAGTAAAGAATCCAAAAACTCGACAAGAACAAAAGGAACCCAAGATTCCCCAAAAAGAGATTTGACTCTCGTCCAAAAGATACCCTTAATTATCTCAACAAGTTGTAATACCCTTTCTCCACTCCGCTAAGCTAATAATAATGAGAAGAAAAAAAATCCTTACCCCATTGCTTTACATATGAATGAGCATCTCTCACTCAATCAGATAAACAACCTACCCAATCAAATCACCCAATTATACCTCCATATCATTCATCTTATTGTACCATTGATTTAGCGTTTAGATGACTTTCACCTTACAATTAGAAAAGAAAAACTCACCATGCTGTACGAAGTACGATATTGGAACCAAGTGGAGAAAGCAATACACGCAACCCAACCTGAAAAATTCCGTAGAGAAAAAAAAAATATTTCCATCAATCCAAAAGTTTGAGAATATCCATATGTTTAAGGAATTGAAACGCCCTTTTCTCTAATCCAAAACACCCAATCCACGAAATCTGAATTCGAAGTCGATGACGGAATCCTAACAATACAATATCTAATCAAGGTAACCATAAACTTTGACACGAATC
Source organism: Camelina sativa (assembly GCF_000633955.1). Lineage (NCBI taxonomy): Eukaryota > Viridiplantae > Streptophyta > Magnoliopsida > Brassicales > Brassicaceae > Camelina > Camelina sativa. The sequence goes on from NC_025694.1 coordinate 1,726,369, forward strand.
GCCAAATTACAGATCGGAAACAAGTGGAATCTGAGGAGAAGGAAGATTACCTCGCTGGTGAAGCCAGATCCGAGAAGCGCCATGGATGGTATCTGTGAAGCAAATCCGCTCATCGGCGATTCCTACGACGGTTTACCAAATTGACGAACTCACACACTCGCAAAAGGAAAAAGGTCACTTATATATATTGGAGTATAGGGAGAGAGATTATGAATGATTAAAGCCTCTCGCTCAAACAGAGACTTTGAAGAAGAAATATTTTTATTTCCTTTTATTTAAAAAGAGAGAGAAAAACACCAAAAAGAAATAAATATTTATAAAGACGGTAGATACAATTTCTATTTTCTATATCATTGTTAAACCAAGCCCGGTTTATCTAAAACCGCCAAGCTGACGTGGCAACAAGAGCTCTTCCATGCCAGCACAGCACCAATTCTCCTTGTCGTTTTGCCACGTGGAATCCTCTAACCTGCGCCTTCTCCAGTAAACACTCTGCTTGGAAATCGGCGAACTGGCTTAGCTGGATCGGCCTCATCCCGGCGGCGCAGAAAACTTCCCGCCAAGTCGTCTCACCGGTGTTTCTCCTATCAGCCGCCGTTTCCACCGCCGCGGAGATTTTTGGACGCAGAACGAACGCTTCCACTATCTTCTTCACCAAATCTCCAGGAGGAGCTGCGGCGTCGAGCGACTCCAGCACCATCGTGTAGAACTCAAGAGCGCTAACAAACTCTCGCCGGAACGATCCAGATCCGGCGATCTCCGTCCATCCTTCGCTATCGACGAACACGACGACCTTGGGTGACACTCTCCGTAGATTGTTCACGAAATCGGCGATTCCGCTTAAACGGCGAAATATCGCCGGAGAGATCAAAACGATGGTTCTCTCTCCCTCGACGAACCTAATCGCTTTGAACGATAACATCTCAAACGTCTTCAAAAGAACGAACTCGATCTGGAAACGGATCTTCATCTCCGCCGCGAATTGAGTTAAGTTTTCTTTGACTAGCCTCGTCTCGACGGCGCACTCCTCCGCGACGACCGCCGTAACTCTTAAAAACCCACCGCTGACAGATTTCTCGGCGATTTCTCTCATGAGCGATGCGTATTGTCCACCGAATCCGATCTCGAAATCAACCACGTGGACGAACGGAGAAGCCGACTGAGAACTCAACGAATCGAGGATGGCTTGGTTGGCCGTGAAATGAGAGAAGAGAGGGATGGGAGAAATCCCGGAATATTCCTTAATCGCTCGGATCCTCTGAACAATCTCAGACCAAGAAGATAACCGGATTGGATTCCGGTTTGTTCCGGTTAAAAGAGAAGCGAGAGCTTCCTTGAAGTAAAACGCAGCTCTCTGTAACGGTCTACCCGAAGGGGATCTTAACCGTTGGTTGAGCCGTGACAATATCACCTGAGCGAGCTGTAACTCGTCAGATTCAACACAATCCACGACTCGGATTAGATCTTCGATGAAATCAAATCCTCCATTGTCGACGCCGTCGAGAGAATTGAAACCGTACCCGGTTGGTTGTTGGTTCTGACCGGGATAAACAATATCGGTTGATGACTCGAAATCAGAAGGTTGAATCTGATCGGGAAAGCCAGGGAGGTTTGAATCGACGGCGTAAAGAGGCAAAATAGTAGAATCTGAGGTGGCGGTGGTTGTAGTAAAACCGGTTTTAAGTGAGTTAGGAGCAGAGTCATCGTCGAGCTCCAATTCTTTCATGATGGAATCCCAATCCATGGAACGCATGACATGTTCGTCCATGGATAAGTGATTACCATCAGTACTGTTGTTGTTGGTTGTGTCCTGAGGAGATGAAGCTGGGATTTTCATGTGTTGTTATTGTTGTGAAGAAGATGAAGAAAGGTGAAGCCTTTTTAATCAAAGAAAAAAAAAAAAAGATTATTTTTCTCTGCTTTCTTTCTTTCTTTCTATGTGGAGAAGAAGGTGGCGGGGCTTTTGAAAGGTATGATTGGTAAGCTTTTTATCGTCAAGGGAGTGCGTGCAAAAAAAAAAAAAGCAAAGAGATTTGGTAACCGTGACCTCTCCAGACTCCAGCTATGTAAAGGGGCTAACCTCACATACAAATAAAGTTCGTCTACTTTAAAATAAAAAAGAAAAAGAAAAATAAATCATTCGAGTGAAAGAGATGGAGAAGCTCCACTATGTTGATTGATATGATCATCAGGAAGGTGAAAGTTGAAGAAAAGAGAAAAAGGATGTTATAAAAAGGTTCATGATTTCTTTCCTTTTTATTGTCTGAGTGTGATTATTTTGGAATGTTAATATTTCATCGTCAAATCTTTAATCTATTTTGATACTATATACTTCACAAAAGAAAAAAGAAAAAAAGAATTATGTATATCACATTAGTTAAATAAATCTAGAGCGGTTTATTAAACGGACAATAATTCCCGGTGTTTGCGACAAACTCTTGAAAAAAAAAAAAAAAAAAAAGAG